>NW_026460450.1:0-26683 GCF_021730395.1 Mercenaria mercenaria | reverse complement strand
AAGAATAATCTTATTTGTTATGTATTTATCATCCATGGAAACTCCTGACAAAACTCCAGCGACCTTATTTTGCGATAGTTATTATCATTTCATTTCATTACCGGTACTTTTATCAATGGTAGTATGTACATGATTTGAGTTTGCAATATAGTATACATGTAGGTATAGGACTACCATTTGAAATCTAAATAATAAAACGTTTAAAACTTTACTAATCTATCATGTGATGTACTGTAACATCTTTTAATAAACGGACGTCACACTTCATTTCCGATCAATAACTGGAGAACCATTTGATCTAGAACCTTCAAACTTCATAGAGTTGTAGGGCTGCTGGAGTAGACAACCCTATTGTTTTTGGGGTCACTCCGTCAAAGGTCAAGGTCACAGGGGCCTGAACATTGAAAACTATTTCCGATCAATAACTAGAGAACCACTTAACCCAGAATATTGAAACTTCATAGGATGATTGATCATGTAGAGTAGATGACCTCTATTGTTTTTGGGGTCACTTCATCAAAGGTCAAGGTCACAGGGGCCTGAACATTGAAAACCATTTCCGATCAATAACTTGAGTACCACTTGACCCAGAATGTTGAAACTTCATTGGATGTGTGCTCATGCAGAGTAAATGACCCCTATTGATTTTGGGCTACTGTGTTAAAGGTCAAGGTCACAGGGGCCTGAAAACCATTTCCGGTCAGTAACTTGAGAACCACTTGACCCAGAATGTTGAAACTTAATAGGATTATTGGTCATGCAGAGTAGATGACCCCTATTGATTTTGGGGTCACCCTGTTAAAGGTCAAGGTCACAGGGGCCTGAACATCGAAAACCGTTTCCGATCAATAACTTGATCGAGAACCTCTCGACCCAGAATGTTGAAACTTCATAGGATGATTGTTCATGCAGAGTAAATGACCCTGTTTGTTTTTGGGGTCACTCCGTTAAAGGTCAAGGTCACAGGGGCCTGAACATTGATAACCATTTCCGATCAATAACTTGAGAACCTCTTGATCCTGAATGTTGAAACTTCACAGGATGATTGAACATGCAGAGTAGATGACCCCTATCGATTATTGGGTCACTCTGTTAAAGGTCAAGGTCACAGGAGCCACTTGACCCAGAATGTTGAAACTTAATAGGATTATTGGTCATGCAGAGTAGATGACCCCTATTGATTTTGAGGTCACCCTGTTAAAGGTCAAGGTCACAGGGGCCTGAACATCGAAAACCGTTTCCGATCAATGACTTGAGAACCTCTCGACCCAGAATGTTGAAACTTCATAGGAAGATTGTTCATGCAGAGTAGATGACCCCTATTGATTTTGGGGTCACCCTGTTAAAGGTCAAGGTCACAGGGGCCTGAAAATCGAAAACCGTTTCCGATCAATAACTTGAGAACCTCTCGACCCAGAATGTTGAAACTTCATAGGATGATTGTTCATGCAGAGTAGATGACCCCTATTGATTTTGGGGTCACCCTGTTAAAGGTCAAGGTCACAGGGGCCTGAACATTGATAACCATTTCCGATCAATAACTTGAGAACCTCTTGATCCAGAATGTTGAAACTTCACAGGATGATTGAACATGCAGAGTAGATGACCCCTATCGATTATTGGGTCACTCTGTTAAAGGTCAAGGTCACAGGAGCCTGAACATGGAAAACAATTTCCGATCAATAACTTGAGAACCACTTGACCCAGAATGTTGAAACTTCATAGGATGATTGAACATGCAGAGTAGATGACCTCTATTGATTTTTGGGTCAGTCTATTAAAGGTCAAGGTCACAGGGGCCTGGTCATGTAAAATCATTTCCGGAAAATAACTTGAGAACCACTTGACCTAGAATGTTGAAACTTAATAGGATGATTGGACATGCAGAGTAGATGACCCCTATTTATTTTGGGGTCACTTGATCGAAGGTCAAGGTCATAGGAGCCTGAACAGTAACTTGAGAACCACTAGGCCAAGAGTGTTGAAACTTAGCGGGATGACTGGACATGCCAAGTAGATGATCCCTATTGCAGCCAACCATCAGTGTCTCTTTGACTTTCACTCCTGACCCCTATTGACTTCTTGCCTATAGGACTTTGCATTGGGGGAGACATGCACTTTTTTACAGAAGCAATTTCTAGTTATCAGTTATTTTACTTATTTAGGCTATTTCGATATGTTACGTTAACGCGTGCTAACGCTTCATAACGAAATGGTGAAATTTTTGTGTGTCATTTTGAGCGCAAGTCAACGCGACAAAACGAAACTAACAACGCGACATAATGAAACAGAACGCGACAGAACGAAATGTCCAAAATCAGCCAGCATAGTTATATGCTTTGTATCGAGATATGTGCACGAGTTGTGTAGCAGAGATATTCCATTCCGGGTTACAAAATAAATAATCGTTTTTTATTACATATGCATCTATTCTCTATTCATATCAGTGAAAAATGGAAAATATCGCAGATAAAATTCACTCACTTATCAAAGTGTTTACAGGAAATAAACTCACAGATGGGGAAAACGTACATTATGATTTTTTTTACCGATGCGTTTTACAGGATAGAAATTACGTACGTTATAACTCACTTTATTTTTGACGTGTTTACAATAAATAAACTCAGGGAAAACGTACATACAGTAAGGGTTTACTTTATTATCGAGGTGTTAACAGTAAATAAACTCATAGATAAAAAATACGTATGTTATAATTCACTTTATTAATGAAGTGCTCTCACAGATAGAAAATACGTATGTTATAATTCACTTTATTAATGAAGTGCTCTCACAGATAGAAAATACGTATGTTATAATTTACTTTATTATTGAAGTGCTCTCATAGGTAGTGAAATACGTATGTTATAATTCACTTTATTATTGAAGTGCTCTCATAGGTAGTGAAATACGTATGTTATAATTCACTTTATTATTGATATGTTTACAATAAATAAACTCAGGATAGACGTACGCTACGATTTACTTTATTTTCGATGTGTTTACAATAAATAAACTCATAGATAGAACTGAAATACGTACGTTATAATTGGTAGGGTGACTTCGGCCGAGAAAGTCCACTATATCTAGGGGTAATCCGGGCCCAATTTTTAACAAGGCATGTTATATACCGAAATGTTCGTAAAAGTTTTTAGATTCTGATAATGCCGGCATAAATTGGCATAAATGGTGGCGAGTTGAGAAATCCAAGATGGCGTCCAAGATGGCCGCCATAAAATGAAAAAGGTGCTTTTTTGTAAAAAACAAGGTTTTCTTCATTCACTTTTGATGAAATAAAGTGCTGGCATGCATTGTTTTGTAGAATTATTGCAACACACTTTTCATGAATTGTAATGCATTTAAAATGTTACATTAAAAGGTAAAAAAAAAAATATGCCAAAAGGTCAAATTCCTGCTAAAAATACAAATTTTGCCCATTCATGATCACTTATTTGTAGTTTTGAATATTAGAACTTATAAATCCTTTTGAAAGAATTCAAAGAATGACACAAAAAGATTATCTGGTACAAAGAATGACAATTATTGATGTCTTACAGAAAAACTGTTGTTAAAGGTACTCCTGCTAATGTAACTTCAGATGCGCATTACAAGCAGGTAAACAAAAAGAGTACTTGAAGAAGTTGATTCATAGTCTATTGATACATGCTTCAAGTTATGCAGGTATGAAAAACAAATGTTGTGGCCAGCTTCTAGCTCTATTTTATGTTTTGTTTCCACATAGGATATGGATTTTTTGTCCATTGTGAGGTCAGAACATCAAAATAGCTACATATTTGGTTCATTTACGGTAATTGCTTTAAATTCTGTATATTAGTACATTTATTTATATTTGTTGTCATGGACACGGATAATGTCTATCATCCATAGACAGATTTTCAATGCTATTCAATTATTGTGCGCATATCGCCTCAAGCAAAGATTTGCATACAAAAATAGAGTATATTTTACACAACTTGAAATATATGCACCTTGATAGAACAATTAAAAAACGTTTTCAAAACGTTTTGACGATATCACTGAAATAATTAAAGTCCAATAAATCAGTTTTACAAGAGCTGAAAAAATAATCATCGTCATATTTTGCAAAATATTATATAATCATATTCGGTTTTAAATGTCAAAACTGAAAATAAATTGACACTATTACCCTGCTTAAACGTAAGAAAGATGCCATATATAAACTATTTCTTTAAACCCCTTGTTTAATAGTTGACTGATAACCTATCCCCAAAAAGGGATACGTAGGTTGACAAAAATGTCGCCCCTTTTTCGTTAAAGGGGCATCAGTCCTGTGATGCGTGTATGTGGTCGCACGGTCACATTTTTTTTACAAAGGTCTGGTGTCCCTTTTTAGTGTGGTGAGACATGTTCTGTGGGAAGGACTCTAAGTGTGCTGGGGTTACAATTTCTCAGTGATCATTACTAATGATCAGTGTGGAGTGATCACAGCTCTGAGTACTTTTCACGGAACATTAATCATCTAGTTGTGTTCACGCACTGTGAGTACTACTTACTGGGTAGTGTTCACAGTACTGTGAGTATTGCTCACTGGGTAGTGTTCACAGCACCGTGAATACTGCTCATTGAGTAGTGTTCACGGCACTGTAAGTACTGCCCACTGAGTAGTGTTCACATTACCGTGAGTATTGCTCACTGGGTAGTGTTCACAACACCGTGAATACTGCTCACTGAGTAGTGTTCACGAAGAAGTGTTCACATTAACGTGAGTACTGCTCACTGAGTAGTTATCACATTACCGTGAGTACTGCTCATTGAGTAGTGTTCACGGTACTGTGAGTACTGCTTACTGAGTAGTTATCACATTACCGTGAGTACTGCTCATTGAGTAGTGTTCACGGTACTGTGAGTATTGCTCACTGGGAAGTGTTCACAGCACCGTGAATACTGCTCACTGAGTAGTGTTCATGGCACTGTGAGTACTGCTCACTGAATAGTGTTCACATTATCTCGAGTACTGCTCACTGAGTAGTGTTCACATTACCGTGAGTACTGCTCACTGAGTAGTGTTCACATTACCGTG
The DNA here is from genome assembly GCF_021730395.1 of Mercenaria mercenaria. NCBI lineage: Eukaryota > Metazoa > Mollusca > Bivalvia > Venerida > Veneridae > Mercenaria > Mercenaria mercenaria. Next base: position 21,624 of record NW_026460450.1, on the reverse strand, counting down.
ATTAATGCTCACGGAATAGTATTCACGGTACTCTGAGTACTGCTCACTGAGTATCATTCACGGTACTAAGAGTGCTGTTCACCGAGAATGAACTTAAGGACATGTTTTGCATAAATACTTTTGAAATCTGAAAATTGTCCTGAAATCATATGCTAAATTTTTATCTTTTATCTATCCGATTATGATTATTTGACCTTTTGACCTTTAATCTGTATAATAATTTTAGGCTATTTATGTTAAAAAGATAATAACTCATAAAACCTGATATATCGTAGTAAATTATTACACAGAAAAACAATTAAAATTTTATGTGAAGATGTAGACATGATGGTGTGTTACAACACTGTAGTCATCATTACTTTTGTGGCGCCATCTTGGACTGCTCACTGAGTAGTATTCACGGTACTGTGAGTACTGCTTACTGAGTAGTTATCACATTACCGTGAGTACTGCTCACTGAGTAGTGTTCACGGTACTGTGAGTATTGCTCACTGGGAAGTGTTCACAGCACCATGAATACTGCTCACTGAGTAGTGTTCACGGCACTGTGAGTACTGCTCACTGAATAGTGTTCACATTATCTCGAGTACTGCTCACTGAGTAGTATTCACGGTACTGTGAGTACTGCTCACTGAGTAGTGTTCACATTACCGTGTGTACTGCTCACTGAGTAGTGTTCACATTACCGTGATTAATGCTCACGGAGTAGTATTCACGGTACTAAGAGTGCTGTTCACCGAGAATGAACTTAAGGACATGTTTTGCATAAATACTTTTGAAATCTGAAAATTGTCCTGAAATCATATGCTAAATTTTTATCTTTTATCTATCCGATTATGATTATTTGACCTTTTGACCTTTAATCTGTATAATAATTTTAGGCTATTTATGTTAAAAAGATAATAACTCATAAAACCTGACATATCGTAGTAAATTATTAAACAGAAAAACAATTAAATTTTTATGTGAAGATGTAGACATGATGGAGTGTTTAAACATTGTAGTCATCATTACTTTTGTGGCGCCATCTTGGACGCCATCTTAGAATTCTCAGATCGCCATCATTTATGCCAGTTGATAAACTTCAGTGCTTTACGAACATTTTGGTATATAACTTGTTAAAAATTGGGTCCGGGTTCAACTTTTTGAATGGTCTAATTGTCGCCCTACCAAATTCACTTTATTATTAAAATGTTTACAGTAAATAAAGCCATAGATAGGAAAGACGTACGTTATGATTTACTTTACAGTAAAGAAAATATGTATGGTATAATTGTCTTAATTATCGATCACTCTGCATAGTCTGTACTATTAGCTATTCAGTCAGTAAATTTTCCGTGAACACCCCTTCGAATAATAAATGGCATTGCCTACATTTAATGATGGACCAGTTCATCTTAGCAATTTAGCAAGCAAAAGGTTAATATTACATGTCACAAATGTTCACCATGTAAAGAAGACGATGTACCAAGCGCAACTCCCAGACACCTACCTCAAAGATCAAGGCAACACAGAGATCAAAGGTTTAACAGTATCCGGTGTGTGTCTTCTTCGTACCTGGGATTTTAATGTTCCTTAGTACAAATGTCCTCAGCAATGTATCATATTCAACTCAAAGAACCGCTAGGACAAAAGTCAGGGTTACTGTTGGTGATTTTTTCGTGTCTGTGCAATAATTCAGAGATTTTAATATTACATGGCACAAATGTTCGTCACAATGAGTTGATGTGTTATGCCGTAAAAAGTCAAGGTTAAGCTGGGGGTGGGGGGGGGGGGGGGTAAATATTTACGGGCATCTGCAACTTTTTCATTAATGCGTGGATATTTAAATAACTTGGCCTAAACATTCAACATAACTAGCACATGTGTTACACAGACCTAATTTAAGAAACTTTTGCAGTATTTTTCTTCAGAATTACTTCCCTTTGATATGATTTCATTACATTTTTCTCTATTTTCTGACTAATTTTAAAATGAAATATGATTTTAAATGTTCTTTTTATTAACAGATGTTAAAACCAACTAAAAACTGTTGATTTTTAGACATGCAAATTTAAATTTATTAATTGAATCAGTTTGTGTTATAGCACATTGCATATATATATGTATATTCATCATCGACAGACAATGTAATATTATCATAAGGTTATTCTGTAGTTGAGATAACTCTGCACTGAATGACAATGATTCATTCATTTGTTCATTTTTAAGAAAAAAGTATGGGCTCAAATCAGTACGATGTTACACAAGTATGAAGGTTTCAATATACGCTGCATTAAAGTATGATATGGCAAGTGATACAAGCAAGAAAAACAACGCTACTCAAGAAATGCAAATATACTGAGCTCTCAAACACCACTTTTCTGTTGCCGAATAATCCCTTAACGAGATTTACATTTTCACTTCCGGAGAAAAGCTCTGATGCCATTTCTGTAAAATTCATTAAGCTTTGCAAAACGTAACGCTTATCTTCTTTGCTGTACCTTCTAAAGTACCTTTCATTAATGTCAAACCATTTCTTTACATTGAATTCCACATCTTCAGCAAGATTCCTTTCACCTCGAGCAGCCAGCATGTCAATCAGACTTTCATCTAGAAAATATTTACCATTTTCAATGTCTAGTTGCAACACAGGAACACTTTTATTTCGAGTACCGTCTTCAAGGAGTGGGTAAAAATATTCCGGGTGGTGAGGATTAGCAGCATAATGATTATGTAGGCTGTTACTCCATTCTAACTTCTCCTCCTCCGTCTCTAACACTCTCTTCCCAATTGCTCCGTCTCCAAACATAACTGCGTATCCCAGAACTTCTCGATGTGTAAACTTACTTAAGTCATGCCGCCTCACAAGATCAAACACTTTACCTGAAAATGGAAGTCACCTGTAGAAACCTGTATGTAAGCCGTAACCAACGCCTATGTGAGGTCACTACCTTTAAATGTCCTGGCCCCGTGTACACAAAACATTTTTCGGTCTCAGGTGAGTTTGAGTTTGAAATTTCAATAACAATTTTACTAAAATTACAAGGTTGAATACCAACTGACACTGACCATCAATACTGAATAGGCATTTGAAAGTAGTTATTAACTCAAATTTTAGTTTTAAACATGCTATTTAGATATAAATGACAAATAAAGTTTCATTATCAAACTCAGCTGAGACTGAAAATGTTTTGTGAACACGGGCCCTGGTACTTTTATTTCAACCATTTCATTGTAAACCGCTTTTGTTTCATTGTCCAGTTCTTTTTGTAAACAGCATTTTCCTTCGCCATTTATTGTATTGTTTATGCTGGAAATGTAGTTTCTCTCCCATTGTTCTGTCGGCTGTCCTATCCCAATGTTTTCTTTTAACCAGTCATTGACCAATCGTGTCAGGGCATTTTGATAAATGTCATACTTCACTTTCAGCAGCGGAACCTCTGTCCTCACATTAAACTTCACGCCATTTCTTGGGCTGAACAAAAGTTCCTAAAAGAAGAACGTCAGTTTAACTAAATGAAATTGTCTGAAATATTTTCTTGTCATGACAGGTAGATACGGAAATTTGTAATACATTATTATGTTATCAGTAACATGGTTTGCTGGTGACGGGAAGTGAATACAGATTTCTAAGACAGCGTATTATTACGTATCTGGCTACCAAGGATTACACTTATATATCAAACCCACTGTGACTTCAGTTTCTTACCTCAAAAAAATTGTACCCGACTATTGTCTGCTTTTACATCCATAAATGTAGTAAATTAAACTGGAAATACAAATTCATTCCTTTTATTATGATGTAGAAATGTTGGAAATATTCAAACAAGAAAATTCATGAATTAATTACAATATCCCGAGTTGGACTTAGCGGCGCCATTTTGAACGGCACTTCAGGCGGAAAGCGAAAAATCTAGAGTCACTGCTGGTTTAATAAACAATGCTCAATGGCTAACGTTTACTAGTAATTCATTCAGAAATTCCTTATTATATTATAGAAAATCAAATATCTATAGAAGAGAAACACTCCCTGTTATATAACAAGTAGAGCTTGTTTGATGACCGGAAACTGGTTGAATTAAATAGTTTTGAGATGCGCCCTTTCTGTATCATGATATTATCTTTAATAGGAAATTAAATCTAGTATGCATGAGAAATTAAGAAGTTTAAATTTCATTGAATTTTGTTGACAAATACTTTACAACTCAAGCGTTGAAAAAAAAAACCCCGATCTATTTCATGACAAATATGTCACCGTGAACGGGGCTGTCGGGTACCGTTAATTTCCAAATCAGTTATTAAATGTCTATATCTATCAGTTACTGATTATATGAACCACCAAAAATGTTAAAAACAAAAAAGAAAAGGTTTTTGACTAAGATATCCTGGTAAACTCGACAGATTCAATACAGATGTATAGATATGAAAAACCCTGATATAAAAATGAATAACTCGTGTTAAATTCATTAAGGCCCTAAAGTTCCTCAAATGAAAACGAACAACAACAACAACAACAACAAAGCTGGCCAAATTATATAGATAGCGAGTTGCTATATAAAAAACGGAGTAGAATGTAAAACACGTTTGTCATCTTTGGTTCTGGAGCAGAGACCTACAAAAGGATAGCTCAGCACCATAAATATTCGAGAGGACCAGACTGCTTACATGGCAAAACCTCTGATGGAAGTTATCTATAGAACGCCAAACACGACTTTAATGGTTAATTGACATTCAGTTCACTTGACATGTATAGTAGTCGCAACTTGACCGCGATGGTTGACCTTAGGCTGATTATTCATATCGATTATTTCATTATAGAAATCAAGGGTGCTTAGGGTAGCCGTGTATATTTATATGGAATTAGTTTGTATACAATGCAGTATCAAAGTATATATACTTACATTTGATCAGTTAAAACCTTCCAATACACTTATTCATATTCACACAAATTTATATTTCCTCTTTCTCGTGCAGCTCCTGTTTTACGTACACTCCTTTTCAATAATAGGTTGTGCTTCATTATGTATTATAATGCAAAGGTCAACCATCGGGGTCAAGTTGCGTCCACTATACCTAACTTAATTTGAGTACGTGACTCGCAGCTTAGTATAGCAACACTTTTTTAGTAGAGAGATCATTTTATGAAAACTTACCTTCGAAAAAGTATCATGGCAACCAAACTTATGTCGGGCCTTAGGCTAATAAATATATTGATATCACGAAAGTTTTGCAGGCTTCAAGGTGTAGACGCTAAAAAATAATTGATTACATATTTTTTGTTTGTTTCAAACTTATTCACCGAATCTTTAGTGTTTTTTTTATCGACTGTGAACCAGTCATTTTGTTGTTACCCAACTGTGACCCTGTAAAGCGGTATTTTATCAATAAATGTATCAAATTAGAAATATTTTTTTTGGCAGTTTATGTGACAGTACATATGTTTTACAAAGATATATTAAAAAAACAAGCTCAAATTTTTCATAAAGTTTGATAAATCTTCACCATAGGGATCGGAATAAATCCGTTTTTGGATAGATGACTGGAAAGAGGGTGAGGGATTTATTACAATACAGAGGCCATTTGTGAAAGAAAATGGCCTATACAAACTATATATAGATTATTTTACGCCCAAAAATGTAGAATTGGTGTACATGTATATAATTTGGAGATGTATAATCTGCCCCGGTCCCCTTTTGGAATTATTAATATAATACCTGTGAGGTAATTATGCTAATAGCTACCTTAGCACACCTGTAAATTCAAGCAAAAATGTCTGATCAAGTTCACCTCTATATTTAAATGATAATTGTTTTAGGCAAAGAGCTATAAAAATAAATACTTCTTTGTTTTAGGTAAAACAAAGGTTATAACTATCTGGACCTAATGCAATAGACATGAGAGAGAAAGAAAGAAGAAACAAGACATCTTGTAAAACTAAGAGACAGTGAATCTGCTGTCTGATCTCTTCTTGACTTTAGCTTAATATATACGATGCTACTGATAGGAGGTTTACGACCGTAGCGAGCAGAAAAATTATTTTAAAATGTTCTGAGGTCTGAAATCTAGGCTATCAAAAATGCATGCTTGCCGTTTTTAGGCTGGAGCACTGGGTACGTATGTATGTATGTATACACAGGATGGATGGATGGATGGATGCATGCATGCATGCATGTATGTATGCCAGGGTGTAAGGTCAGAGACCACCAATTCAAATAAGTACAGGGAACTAAGATAGTTCTTGAAAAACTTGTAATTAGATATACGTGTTTCGATGTATGGAAGGCCGTACACGCCATAATGTTACAATGTAAGTCTGTGGGAAAACAATTGTGGTCTCTAACCGTAAGGAGGTGTTTTTTTTAAAGTAAGTGGCCTAGGGTGGGGGAAACTATTGGAAGGGAACTCCATCCTGCAAAATGTTGGTATTTTAAACGCTGTCCTGTATTTTGTTGAGTTTTAAGGTCATGAACTAATATGTCACAAGTGTGTTGCATGTTTTTACCTGATGAAAGTTTGTATTGTTAATTTGTTATGGATATTGTTAAGTTACATTTTTTGGTTTATGATGGATGTTTTCAATAAAATGGCGTCTTATTTTTAGCTCGACATTTCGAAGAAACAGTCGCCCCGGTGTCGGCGTCGGCGTCGACGTCGGCGTTGGTTAAAGTTTTTGATAAAGTCAAATATCTCTGTTACTATCAAAGCTGTTGGCTTGAAACTTAAAATAGTTATTTACTATCAAAGTCTACACCAGGAGAAACAATCCCCAATAACTCTGATTTGAATAAAATTGACAGAATATTGCCCCTTTTTAACTTAGAATTTTTGGTTAAAGTTTTTGATAAAGTCAAATATCTCTGTTACTATCAAAGGTATTGACTTGAAACTTTAAGTACTTATTTACCGTCAAAGTCTACACCACGAGAAACAATCCCCATAACTCTGATTTGAATTTTGACAGAATTATACCTCTTTTTAACTTAGAATTTTTTGTTAAATTTTTTGATAAAGTCAAATATTTCTGTTACTATTAAAGCTTTTGACTTGAAGCTCAAAATATTTATTAACTATCAAAGTCTGCCCCAGGAGACACAATTCCCATAACTCTGATTTAAATTTTGACAGAATTATGCCCCTTTTTAACTTAGAATTTTTGGTTAAAGTTTTTGATAAAGTCAAATATCTCTGTTACTGAGTTTTAAGGTCATGAACTAATATGTCACAAGTGTGTTGCATGTTTTTACCTGATGAAAGTTTGTATTGTTAATTTGTTATGGATATTGTTAAGTTACATTTTTTTGTTTATGATGGATGTTTTCAATAAAATGGCGTCTTATTTTTAGCTCGACTTTTCGAAGAAAAAGTAGAGCTATTGCACTCGCCCCGGTGTCGGCGTCGGCGTCGGCGTCGGCGTCGCTGTTGGTTAAAGTTTTTGATAAAGTCAAATATCTCTGTTACTGTCAAAGCTGTTGACTTGAAACTTAGAATACCTATTTACCATCAAAGTCTACACCAGGAGAAACAATCCCCATAACTCTGGTTTGAATTTTGACAGAATTATGCCCCTTTTTAACTTAGATTTTTTTGTTAAAATGTTTGATAAAGTCAAATAGCAGTGTTACTATTAAAGCTTTTGACTTGAAACTCAAAATAGTTATTAACTATCAAAGTCTACACCAGGGGAAACAATTCCCATAACTCTGATTTGAATTTTGACTGAGTTATGTCCCTTTTTAACTTGGATTTTTTTTTACTGGCAAAGCTCTAATTCGAGTCAAGCACTGAGAAAAGTCGAGCGCGCGCTGTCTTACGGTCAGCTCTTGTTAGAAAGTGTTGTACCATTTCTGTATGCGGAGGGTACGGGGTTCTCCCCCGGAAATGTCTGAAATTTGTGCATACCAAATCCTGAATTCTAATCTAATGAATTAGACAAGCCTTTGTAGTTCCCCATTCTCATCCATCAGATGTCCGTCAAAATCTCGAGACGGGGAACCACGGTAGACCTCTGGTATGCGAGAATGTAGTTCCCTAGCAAGATGCCCAATTATATTATTTGAGCGGCACGTAGTCACATTATTATGTGACGTTTTAATTAAGTGATTACAGTATAGCTTGGATGAGTATAACAAAATTATAATTTATTTACATACATGTATGTTTTTTAAACATTGGAAATAAGATGTGTATGAATGTTTGTATATATGATGTGTTACGCGTACACTCGGGAAAGACGATAACAATAACCACTCGTGTAATTCGATTATAATGTAGCGTGTGATGCAAACTTGTGAAAAAATAAAAGGTAAAAAGTCATATAAACGGAAACTTTTACATGTTTTTGGACATGTTTTTAAGATGTTATTCAATGGTTTTATAATAAGTATCTATTCAGTTCAGTAATTCAGTGATTATGTGGATTTGTAGATTTGTCATATGATTTCGCGACGCAATATCAGTCCGATGTTTCGTTTCTCAGGCTGGTAGCATTGCCCGATCTGGCTTTCGACATAAAAACTAATATTTCTTGAAAAATGATGAAGATATTTCTTTCAAACTTGGTTCATTTATTAAGCATAACATATGATGCATATTACATAGAAATAACTTTGTTGCCTTCAGTTTTGTTAGAATTACTTCCCCTTTTCAAATTTGTATGATGCATAATTTTTGAAGTCCAAAAAAATTATGTTTTAATGCAATGTTTAAAACAAAAAAGGGTTCAACGGCTTAACACGTACTTTTCTATAATATTGTAAGTGAAAGCACAGTAAAATGTATATGTGTACATTCTTGTACTAGCGCAATAAATTAGAGCATTAGAAACAGTGTTCACGAAAGACCCTGAATATTCACAGGACAGTCGGTCTGGTAAACATGATTTTTTTACAGGACCGGGTAATATTTTACCAGACCGAATTCTTTTTAATAATTTGATATCTGATCTTTAAAACTGGTATTTATACATAGTCTATATAGACAGCATTACACAAATTAGAATCTACATCCTTGTAGTTTATTTCCACATATTAATTGAAACAGATTTCAGACATTAAGTTTTCAGGCTGTAAAAAGTCTTCCTGTACTTTGATTCAGTGTTGTTATATTTTCTGGTCCTTTTGGACCATGGAGTCTATTCAACATATGTGTAATAGATTTAGAGTCCCGCTTAGCCGTTGCTAGGGGGCATGAGAAATGTTGCACATTTCATTACCTCTCGCGAACAGACTCAGTCAAAACGAGTCTGCTGTTACTCTTCTTGGTTGCATTCTTTGCTTCCAAAGGATCTTTTTACAGATTTTATTCATATTCATTTGCTATATCATTGCTGTCTTTTCTCCCACAAGCCTATTGTTTGCACCGAGTCACGTTGATGTTGACGATGACCTCGGAATTTCTTGAAATTCACGACTGGTTCCCGCGTACATAAATCGAGTACCATCCACGAAATCGTGGAGGACTTTCTTCTTATTTTATCATATTGACCTGCAATTTTTATCGGACACTCGGTCTTGTGAACTTGATATATCATGCCGGACCGGATCAAAATTTACCGGAAATGTCCGACGGCTTTCGCGACCTCTGATTAGAAAGCCATTGGAACTTTTTTTTGTTTTAAACTTAACATTAGAACATTTTTGTTTTGGGCGTCATAAAAATCTGAAAAGGGGAAATAATTCTACCAAAACTGAAGGCAATCAAGTTATTTTTATTTTAATTTGTATCATATATAATGCTTAATAAAAAATTATAAATGGACCAAGTTTGAAAAAAATATCTTCATTATTTTTCAAGAAATATTAGTTTTTATGTCGAAAGCCGGATCGGGCAATGTTACCAGCCTGTTTCTTTGAGAAACCGGACCAGTAACGTATAAATTCTGATCAAATTGAGCAATTTTTAATGACTTGTATAAATTAATTGTAAAGGATGACGTACTCACTTGTAGGCACTAGAGTATCGGACCTGTGTTGAAAAATATGACCATACAGATAAAATCCAGTACTGTTTTCATCCTAATGAATCCAAAATGATAGTGTTTCCTGCAGGCCTTTTTAACATGGTGCAGCGCCATGCCCCGTTTGAAGTGCCGCCAAGGTACCCTTCAAGCTGCCCATTTGCGCCATGTGCCCTTTTATTTTATCAGGCTTTTGTATTTATCTTGAAAAGTGCCCTTTCAAAACCAGCCTGGATAGCCAATGTCCGCGGGGCGTGTTCCGTGTATTGTACCGTCAATTAGCTTTGATCAACAGGTCGACACGTGGGTGCATCAACCGTGAATGACCCTGATTAAGAACTGACAGGATTATACAATCAGTTACTGTTTTATGATTCTTTAATTGGAAACAGTAGATGAAAATTTGTTGTTTTTAGCACGTCGGCGGAGAAGCTACATTTAGCCTTTTTACGGAAAGAGATGATTGAATACGGTCAGTTAACACATGATTAAAGGATAATTATTTTAAAAGGTTGTAATCAATTAAAATGTAGATTGATTGTCGCACATTTTTGATGTGCTCAATAGGCCTTTAAAAATAAAATGTTGAATGTTTGCCCTTTGCCGATCGCCGACCAACCCATGAAAAATGACCAGACTCAAAATGTTTTACATCGATTTTATCTGCAAGATATATTTTATTCCTTCACGGGTATCATTTTTAGAAATAATATAAGATAAACATTTAAGCTTCAGAATGATACCAAGTTCATTAAAATTGACAAATGTCTTGTTTAATAATTACGAAGTAGTACTTCCCAAAGCACATTCATGACGCGCCAATGCAGAAGTCGTGAAAATTGAAAATTTGAAAACGTACATCGGTATGAAAATAACCGATAACCTAGCGATTAAGTTATAAAACCTGATCGAGATTTAAATGAATAAACTAAAAATGCAAGGCCCTAGTTTTGTTTTAGTAAATAATTTGTCAAAATGATTTTATAAGGCCGAAATTTAAGTTGAAAGTGCATGGCCGCATTCAAGCAAGCCGAAATTTTGAGTTATTATTTGCAATGAACCATACTAAGGTATTCACATGTATGTTTATTTTACTTAATACTGTATGATTAGATAGAGAAAAAAAAAAGATTTAAACTAGTGTATGTATCGCAGAAACTTGATAAAAATAGTGGCAGACGATCTAATCTAGCAAATTTCACAGCATGTACTTTTTACGTAGCATTCTACTTTCGTTTTTGTATGCCCAAAACAATAGAAAAATGTAACTTTCCATGTAGATTTGTCTTATAAATCTTACTGACAACATAGAACAATGGGTTTAATCAGCGATATAGGTACACAGTCATTGATTACATGTAGATTTGACGAATTACCTATGCTCTTAACGTAATTCAGTGGTGAAATGGTATGTGATGATTGACAAAATAAAGTTGCGCATTGATTAAGAAATAATATATCTCATTGGTGATGTGTCGCTGAATAAATCACTGTTTGGAGTTCAGATGCGAAGGAATTATATCACGAGGGCGCAGCCCTCGTGATATAATGCTACGCATCTGAACGACAAACAGTGATTTATTCAAGAGCAAGTCACTAAATGAGATATATTATTTCGATTCTAACACGTTATTAAGGACTTTAAAGTACATCCTTGTCGGCATGCATTAAATATTTGCCCGTTTTCAATCGGGTTCTTTTCCAGCGCGGCGCTTGACGCTATGACGTAATAATTGTGACGTCAGAACAGTGAATTGTTGTTTGATAATTCACTGTTTCCAGCCTTCTTTGTTTATTAGGAAAATGAATCAGGTCGTGTTAGAATAGTTGTTCAATAAAACTTGTTGCTTATTAAATTATCACCTGATATCTGTCTCTGAAAATGCAAGCCAGCACTTCATGTTGGTAACAAAATAAGAATGTTTAAAAGTATGGTAAATATTATCTAAGGAATAATACAAAATATCTACCCCATATCTGAGATATGAAAGATTCTCAAATGCAATGTGAAAATAGTATGTAAAATGATGCTTGTAAAATGATGCCAGCAAGCGTAATTGGACGAATGCCCTTTCAGTGCCAAACCGCGCAATAAAAGTGCCCTTTTTCAAGGGAAGCACCATGCCCCTTTTAGAGTCTGCAGGAAACACTAAATGAAAGGAAGTGTCTAGGCATCAAGTAATCAGACGCCTAGGTACCAGATGCCTAGCCTGTGTTCTAGCTGTCCTGTTACCGACGTTTAGATGTCAGACGGGGCAATCTAATTCTAAACGTCATAACTAAACTACGAAGCAGATGTTAGTGTCATGCACTCATGCTATTTTGTAGAGAGGGTCAGAGTCCCCAGCCAACATAGTGAACACTGGGACATTGCATCATGAATTCAATGTTTATGGCATGTTGTATACATAGAATAAAAGGAACAAATGTTCTAAATGATGTTATTAACATTTAATAAAAAATTCCCATTTGGAGTAAGAACCTCGCTATTTTTCCCAATTTGAATAAAAACACCGTTATAATTCCCAATTCAACTGGTACCGGACCTTTTCCCAAAATGGCAAAAAAATCGCTGATCAATAATGGAGGAACAAATAGAAGAGGATGATTGTGTCATTGTTAGAGAGTGTTTAGTTACAAATACATATAGTACTGGGGAGATACTACACACAGTTCACAGGCATCCAGGCCACACCACGAGGAGGTGCTCATGATGGCCCAACTTTTTTTAAATTAATTAAATTACACTGTCAAAATATTAACATGAAATATTTTGTAAGTAACTTTTTCAACTATAATGATTTCATTCCAAAGTTTGAAAATGAATTACTAGGTAAAAATCTTGTATTTCACAATGGTTTCGTGGTTAAATTCATGTTCTTATTAAAAATCTGATTAGTTCTAATGTTTGAAAATGGTTTCGAAAAATACCTTGTTATTTTTAGCTTGACTATTCGAAGAATAGGGGAGCTATCCTACTCCCCCCGGCGTGAGCGCTAGCGTCACACAAATGTTGAAGTTTGCGTACCACCCCAAATATTTTCAAAGTCCATTGAGATCAGGGCCCTCTCTACATTTTGGGGGATTGAGGCAGGGGCCCTTGGAGGGGGGAATTTCGCGTCGTTTTCAAGGGAGGGGGGAATTCATTCTGAAGATATGACATCTGATCATAACCCCTTAAATTAAGGTCAATTGAGTACTACAGATATCAAACTAATGTGAATATATCTGAAGTATTGTACAGAACATAATCTATTGAAAACAGGCAACTTTTATTTTCTTTTATTAAATCAGTTATGTGACATCCAATCGAGGTTCACATGTCGTCATTATCGGTAGCACTAGCAGTATCCACGGACATTGTCTCAGCAGCAAGTTTTTATCAAAATTCATTTTAATTTGATGAGGTTTTTCTTCAATATTTTTGTTTGTTAGCAGAAAAGTGCTAAAACACTGTAAAAATGTATCCAAAAATGTACTATCCGGATACTGATACACTTTTGGAATGTCGTCTGAAATGTTGTTTTTGCCAGTTAACTTGGTCCACTAAGGTAAACCAGAGATAGTTCCTCAAATAATGATGCTACTTTTCATTAAAAATTGCATTGAAAGTAAAGTTTTTTTAGTGAATTTTGGAAAAATTGCATTATGTCATCGGGTGTAATTAGAATCGTGAACGGACATTCTAAACTTATTTTTACTTTCCAAATTCATTTAAATTTGTGGATTTTCTCGTTGAAATTAAGGTACAATCATTAAACAATGATGTAATTTAAAGTTTGCATGAAGAAATCTTGCAGGACACTTTTCACATGCTCGGTAATCAGCTGGCAGCTTAATTACGATAATTTAATAATTGGCGCCTTTTTTGACAGTATGCAGGCTCAATACCGGTAACGCTTTATCAATTAATGTTAACACTTCATTGATTCTCATTACCTGTGTGCACTCGCCGTGATGTAACTTGCTGATAAAGAAAAATCAGCGTGGCATGTCCACAGGATAAAGGGCGGGAATTTAGCAGAAAATCATAGGCAGGAGGGCATGACCACGAGTGTTTATTTTGAATACACGTGTTTATCGTGGACATAGTTTTACTGTAGGAAATGACTGATAAGAGGAAGGATTATCAAAGGAAAATGTCTCCGGGTCCCGAGTGACGCACAGGCAATTATCATGCCGGGTCCTTTGAGCGTCTTTTGAAAATCTCCCGGACCCGGGGTCCCGAGTCAAATGGAACCCCTGAGTAAAACTTTATCAGGCCCATTAAGTTACGAGACGCTCCTAAGACAATCGGGTATCGATTTTTTCTTGATTTTTTTTTCTTTCGAGGGGGAATTTTTCTATACTTGGGGGAAAAAAACATACTATTTCGAGGGGGGAACGCGGCCGAATTTCGGCCCCAAAAATCGGCAAACGAGGGCCCTGGAGATATTGCTTTGATATTTTGCATACTTGTTTACCATCATGACCCCAGTCTGTAAAAAGGAGGAGGCAACTCTATCAAGCATTTTGACTGAATTATGGCCCCTTTTCGACTTAGAATAAATGTTAAAGTTTGCGTACTACCCCAAATATTTTCAAAGTCCATTGAGATATTGCTTTCATAGTTTGCATACCTGTTTACCATCATGACCCCAGTCTGTAAAAAGGAGAAGGCAACAGTTACTCTATCAAGCATTTTGACTGAATTATGGCTACTTTTCGACTTAGAATAAATGTTAAAGTTTGCGTACCACCCCAAATATTTTAAAAGTCCATTGAGATATTGCTTTCATATTTTGCATATTTGTTTACCATCATGACCCCTGTCTGTAAAAAGGAGGAGGCAACTCTATCAAGCATTTTGACTGAATTATGGCCCCTTTTCGACTTAGAATATGCTTATTGTAATGTTAAAGTTTTACTCATTGCTTATATTATATCAAGCACTGAGAATAGTCGAGCGCGCTGTCCACTGACAGCTCTTGTCTTACTTTTATTCTTTAATTAATTTTGAATTCTTGATGATAATAATAATAACAATAAAAAGGTTTATATTAAAGCGGTATCAGTTTGTTTTGTACACAAAAATAAATTATGGTAATACGAATACTGTATCATTACCATCATATATCCATGACTTTGTGTTGTATGAAACAACACAGTGTTGATCTTTACTAGAAAACAATTTATCCTGTGTTCAAAGACATGTATAAATATTATATTTTTCAATTTTTGTTATGCATTCAAATGCCCATCTAATGGATCAGCTACAGTGAAGTTTTGAGATGAGAAGAGCATAAACTTATCAAGACTAGAGTTACATTGTTGCTAATCCATATGATACGATTGTCATAAGATGGTTACCAAATTTCTTTCAGATACCATGAATTTATTTATTCATTTATGTCTCAGACATGCACACATTAATAAAAAAAAACTATAATAACATTGGAATACAAGTTTTTGAATTATTATTTTGCATATGATGGATATGGGTTGCTTGATAAACCATCAAGTTTGTAGCACATATGTAACAAACGCTCTCAGTGAACAAGATGACAACAACATAATTATCTCCTTCTATTCGTTTCACCATTATTGATTTCAGCAAACTTTTGTTTTATTCAAATTATTGGCTAAAAAAAAGCACTAATCTACTCGAGACTATCAACATGATCAAAAATATACTTTGGTATGTATTCACACAAAATTTTGTTTGCAGATAAGTATTGATATCTTAAGTAAATAGCATGTAAATTTGTATTAAATCATTACTTATTCATTAAGAAATCGATTACCAGATGGCTAGAAAATCCCCTGAGGGTTTGCTACACGTCCGGTTAGCGGATTACTAGAACGCAGGTTAGGCGTCCTGTTACCGGATGGCTATGTTACAACCCATTTTGTAATAAAGTTGCAAATTGTAATAATTATTACAAAACGGGTTAGAAAGCTTATTACAATGTGAAAAAGAAATTGCAACCCGTTTTGTAATAAAGATGCAAAATGAAATAAATTTCCGAGTTAGTTGGAAGGCATTTGTGTCATAATTCTAAGGTTCACTATGTGAATAAAAGTGAAGGAGGCGAAGATGTCATGTGTCATACTTAAGACAATTTGGCATTTACTATTTACATAAGGTAAAAAAACAACTACTTACAAAATCAATGTTGATACTCAATTGTAATAATTATTACAAAATGGGTTAGAAAGCTTATTACAATGTGAAATGGACATCGCAACCCGTTCTTTTATAAAGTTGCAAAATGTAATAAAAGTCTGACATAGTTGAAACGCATTTGTGTTATAGTTCTAACGTTCACTATGTGAATAAAAGTGAACTTTGTGAAGACGTAATGTGTCAAACTAACTGTTATAACAACTGGCATTTACTATTTACATAACAGTAAAAAAACAGTACTTACAATATAATGCGGATACTCAAATTGTAATAATTATTACAAAACGGGTTAGAAAGCTTATTACAATGTGAAATGGACATCGCAACCCGTTTTGTAATAAAGTTGCAAAATGTAATAAATTTCTCAGATACTTGAAACGCATTTGTGTCATAGTTCTGACGTTCACTATGTGAATAAAATGGAAGGAGGCGAAGATGTAATGTGTAATGCTTATCACAATTTCGCATTTACTATTTACATAAAGGTAAAAAAAACGCAAGTACTAACAAAAACAATCATGATACTCAAATTGTAATAATTATTACAAAACGGGTAAGAAAGCTTATTACAATGTGTAATGGACATCACAACCCATTTAGTAAAAAAGTTGCAAAATGTAATAAATTTCTGAGATAGTTGTAACGCATTTTTGTCATAGTTTTAAGGTTCACTATACGAATGAAAGTGAAGGATGGGGAGGTGTAGTGTGTCATACTTACGACAATTAGGCATTTACTATTTACATAAAAGTGAAAAATAAAGAAGTAGTTACAAAATCAATGAGGATACTCAAATTGTAATAATTATTACAAAACGGGTTAGAAAGATTATTACAATGTGAAATGGACATCACAACCCGTTTTGTAATAAAGTTGCAAAATGTAATAAATTTATGATTTAGTTGAAACGCATTTGTGTCATAGTTCAAACGTTCACTATGTGATTAAAAGTGAAGGAGGCGAAGATGTTATGTGGCATGCTTATGACAATTTCACAGTTACTATTTACATAAAGGTAAAAAAAAACACAAGTACTTAGAAAATCAATTATGATACTCAAATTGTAATAATTATTACAAAACGGGTTAGAAAGCTTATTACAATGTGTAAGGCACATCACAACCCGTTCTGTAATAAAGTTGAAAAATGTTATAAATTTCTCAGATACTTGAAATGCATTTGTGTCATAGTTCTAACGTTCACTATGTGTTTAAAAGTGAAGGAGACGAAGACGTAATGTGTCATGCTTATGACAATTAGGCATTTACTATTCACATAAAGGTAAAAAAACACAAGTACTTAGAATATCCATTATGATACTCAGATTGTAATAATTATTACAAGACGGGTTAGAAAGCTTATTACAATGTGTAAGGGACATCACAACCCGTTTTGTAATAAAGTTGAAAAATGTAATAAATTTCTCAGATACTTGAAATGCATTTGTGTCATAGTTCTAACGTTCACTATGTGTTTAAAAGTGAAGGAGACGAAGACGTAATGTGTCATGCTTATGACAATTAGGCATTTACTATTCACATAAAGGTAAAAAAACACAAGTACTTAGAATATCCATTATGATACTCAGATTGTAATAATTATTACAAAACGGGTTAGAAAGCTTATTACAATGTGTAAGGGACATCACAACCCGTTTTGTAATAAATTTGCAAAAGGTAATAAATTTCGGAGATACTTGTAACGCATTTATATCATAGTTCTAAGGTTCACTATGTGAATGAAAAGTGAAGTATGTGAAGATGTAATGTGACATACTAACTCTAATGACAATTTGGCATTTACTACTTACATAACAGTAAAAAAGTACTTACAATATAAATGCGGATACTCAAATTGTAATAATTATTACAAAACGGGTTAGAAAGCTTATTACAATGTGAAATGGACATCGCAACCCGTTTTGTAATAAAGTTGCAAAATGTTATAAATTTCTCAGATAGTTGAAACGCCTTTGCGTCATAGTTCTAACGTTCACTATGTGAATAAAATGGAAGGAGGCGAAGATGTTATGTGGCATGCTTATGACAATTTCACATTTACTATTCACATAAAGGTAAAAAAACACAAGTACTTAGAAAATCAGTTATGATACCCAAATTGTAATAATTATTACAAAACGGGTTAGAAAGCTTATTACAATGTGTAAGTGACATCACAACCCGTTTTGTAATAAAGTTGCAAAATGTAATAAATTTCTGAGATAAACCCGTTTTATAATAATTATTATAATTTGAGTATCATAATTGATTTTCTAAGTACTTTTTTACCTTTATGTGAATAGTAAATGTGAAACTGTCATAAGCATGCCACATAACATCTTCGCTTCCTTTTTAATTACATAGTGAACGTTAGAACTATGACACAAATGCGTTTCAACTATATCATCAATTTATTACATTTTGCAACTTTATTACAAAACGGGTTGTGATGTCCCTTACAAATTGCAATAACCTTTCTAACCCGTTTTGTAATAATTATAACAATTTGAGTATCATAATTGATTTTCTAAGTACTTGTGTTTTTTTACCTTTATGTGAATAGTAAATGTGAAATTGTCATAAGCATGCCACATAACATCTTCGCCTCCTTCACTTTTAATCACATAGTGAACGTTTGAACTATGACGCAAAGGCGTTTCAACTATATCATAAATTTATTACATTTTGCAACTTTATTACAAAACGGGTTGTGATGTCCATTTCACATTGTAATAATCTTTCTAACCCGTTTTGTAATAATTATTACAATTTGAGTATCCTCATTGATTTTGTAACTACTTCTTTATTTTTCACTTTTATGTAAATAGTAAATGCCTAATTGTCGTAAGTATGACACACTACACCTCCCCATCCTTCACTTTCATTCGTATAGTGAACCTTAAAACTATGACAAAAATGCGTTACAACTATCTCAGAAATTTATTACATTTTGCAACTTTATTACTAAATGGGTTGTGATGTCCATTACACATTGAAATAAGCTTTCTAACCCGTTTTGTAATACTTATTACAATCTGAGTATCATAATTGATATTCTAAGTGCTTGTGTTTTTTACCTTTTTGTGAATAGTAAATGCCTAATTGTCATAAGCATGACACATTACGTCTTCGTCTCCTTCGCTTTTAATCACATTGTGAACGTTAGAACTATGACACAAATGCGTTTCAACTAAATCATAAATTTACTGCATTTTGCAACTTTATTTCAAAACGGGTTGTGATGTCCATTTCACATTGTAATAATCTTTCTAACCCGTTTTGTAATAATTATTACAATTTGAGTATCCTCACTGATTTTGTAACTACTTCTTTATTTTTCACTTTTATGTAAATAGTAAATGCCTAATTGTCGTAAGTATGACATATTACATCTTCGTCTCCTTCACTTTTAATCACACAGTGAACGTTAAAACTATGGCACAAATGCATTTCAACTATCCTAAAAATTTATTACAGTTTGCAACTTTATTACAAAACGGGTTGTGATGTCCATTTCACATTGTAATAAGCTTTCTAACCCATTTTGTAATAATTATTACAATTTGAGTATCCGCATTATATTGTAAGTACTGTTTTTTTACTGTTATGTAAATAGTAAATGCCAATTGTTATAAGTGTTAGCATGACACATTACATCTTCGTCTCCTTCACTTTTATTCACATAGTGAACATTAGAACTATGACACAAATGCGTTTCAACTATGTCAGACTTTTATTACATTTTGCAACTTTATAAAAGAACGGGCTGCGATGTCCATTTCACATTGTAATAAGCTTTCTACCCATTTTGTAATAATTATTACAATTTGAGTATCAACATTGATTTTGTAAGTACTTGTTTTTTTACCTTATGTAAATAGTAAATGCCAAATTGTCTTAAGTATGACACATGACATCTTCTCCTCCTTCACTTTTATTCACATAGTGAACCTTAGAATTATGACACAAATGCATTTCAACTAACTCAGAAATTTATTACATTTTGCAACTTTATTACAAAACGGGTTGTGATGTCCCTTACACATTGTAATAAGCTTTTAACCCGTTTTGTAATAATTATTACAATTTGCAACTTTATTACAAAACGGGTTGTAACATGGCTAGACACTTCCAAAATGAAAAAAAAAAATTAACATGGTAACTTGAGCTTTTTGTTTCTAAACTGTGTTAAAAATGCCAAATCAAGAAAAAAAAGCATGCACTATTCGGGAAAGGTAACCTGTGGCTGTCACAGCAATAAAATTTTTCCTGTGTTCTTGACCAGTACACAAGGGAGGAATACATAGTTAACTGTCTTTTAATATACAGCTTTATAATTAAGGCAGTTTACTTCCAGTACCTTGTTACAAACGCATTTCAATTTTGCATGGAAAAACTAGTAAAAACAATTCTTATGTGTTTCCATAACATAACTTCTTTCAGTAACTAAGTTTCAATACTTTCCCAAGAAATATATAGCAATAATTTTCTGATATCAATAAATTTTCTCGTTTTTAGCTCATCTGATTTTTTGAAAAAATGATGAGTTATTTTCATCACTTGATCGGCGTTGGCTTTGGCATTGGCTTGCCTGGTTAGGTTTTATGTTTAGATCAGCTTTTCTCCTAAACTATCAAAGGTATTGCTTTGAAACTTGCAACACTTATTCACCATCAATAGCCTGACCCTGTACAGCAAGAAACATAACTCCATCCTGCTTTTTGCAAGAATTATGGCCACTTTTGGACTTAGAAAATATCAGATTTCTTGGTTAAGTTTTATGTTAGGTAAACTTTTCTCCTAAACTATCAAAGCTATTGCTTTGAAACTTGCAGCACCTGTTCACCATCATAAGCTGACCCTGTAACAGCACGAAACAGAACTCTGTCCTGCTTTTTGCAAGAATTATGGTCCCTTTTGGACTTAGAAAATATCAGATTTATTGGTTAAGTTTTATGTTTAGGTAAACTTTTCTCCAAAACTATCAAAGCTATTGCTTTGAAACTTAAAACAGTTGTTCATAAGCTGACTCTGTACAGCAAGAAACATAACTCCATCCTACTTTTTGCAAGAATTATGGCCCCTTTTGGACTTAGAAAATCATGGGTAGGACAATATTTCTGTTATACATTGACAAAAAAATCAGTTGAGCATCTGCACCTGCAAGCGGTGCTCTTGTTTTGTTGTCATACGATCTGGAGGTTAGTGCCTTTAAGTTACAATTTCTTGACAGTTAGTCGGATAAAATTAAGATACTGATTATGCTTACTATGATTACCCCATGTCTGCTGTATTTTTCCAGGTAGTAAGAGAACAAATGCTCAGACCGTTGGTCAAAAGATTTATCCAGAAATCTGTCCAACCAATATGCTCTAACAGATTAAACAAGAACATCGTTGTCATTAGAAAACCACTTCACAGATATATATCATCACGTAACATCCGATATCCAAAAATGACTGGTGGAAATCTGATCACAATGAAACTTGATTCGCCAGAATTTCAAGCGCTTTTCACCCGGA
>NW_026460449.1:0-1465 GCF_021730395.1 Mercenaria mercenaria | reverse complement strand
GACAAGCCATTAAGCAGACTTTGTTGCATAAATGTATTTAATTAAGTAGCCATAACTCATGCAATGTTTATTCACGAAAATGTTATAAGAATGCCTTGTTCAGGACGCATTCAGTGGGTGATTGTGATACATGAGTTCCTTTTGCAACTGTTGTTACTCAGTTGTATGAAGATATTGGGTAAAATGTGAATGAAACATCAAATCACGGAAGAACATGTACCAATGTTTCTGTGTGTGAAACATATACCATTGTGTAGTTAAACTATGTATTTATTCACATTTTGATTGGTATCTTCCGTAGCATAATGTATGTCTAATTATAGATATCTGGGACTGTAATAGTTATCAAAAATAAAAAATGGTTATCAAATACAGTGAGTGTGTGAGGGAAAGGTGTGGGTGGAATTCGTCATATTTCATACAAATATTCATGTTTGTATTATCTCCACGAATCAGCCACATTAAATTAGAAGATATGATACGGAGTCAACATCTTAGGAACGGTTGAGCACGACTATTTAATTATGAAAATTAGATTCTATTGATAAATGTAAACTTAACATAATATGTCCGTAGCTTTAAGGAATGTTTTATCATATTATTGAAGCAATGCCGATTTTAGACGGTTTTATTACCTTTCTAATAAAAAGTTTCAGGAAAACGATCACAGAATTGATGCCATATTATAAAAGATGCGATAGACATGAAAAAAATAGCAGCATCAATATGTTGTTTCCAAATTTATAAACATATATTATCAGATGCTAAAATGCCCGCTCAAGATTTATGTTGTTCTTTATCATAATGTAGAAAATGTTTTCGTTTGTTGATAATTGAAATTAAAAAAAAAAGAAGAAAAACAATATAAATTTATTATGCGCATTTTAGTTGCTATTTTTTTTACTATACAAACACTCCTTTATTTGATAAAATAAATAGAACACACTCAATAGTGTAAGTGACGCTACTGAAATTAGATGGAGGATAGAAGAAATTTAGCTTATTTGCATACGAAACACATTAAAATACGTAATTCAACGATACTGGTATATCATTATCGATATCTGATATCAATTGCTATCCTTTGTTTTTGTACAAACAGGCATGTCACTTTAAAAAATATAAATGTCAGCAAATAAAAGATACACTTTTATAAGAAAGGTATTATAATTCCTATAGTACATATATCAATCCGGGATACATGCTCTATAACAGATGTTGCAGTTAAAAGATTCGTTAAGTTTTAAGTTTCCTCTGTGTATAGCATAAAAACTAACACATTTAATATATTGAATAACATAACATATTAATTCAAATACATTATCAAAGTTAATACTTTTATAAACGTTGTAACATAGCTTACTGTCAACCACAATTTTACCACAGGTAAATCAAAACAACGTAGAGATTCATGTTTCGGATGAACAAATGCATGTCTCAATTTACGTTCTTATTCATTATGATC
>NW_026460448.1:0-7256 GCF_021730395.1 Mercenaria mercenaria | reverse complement strand
GATCAGGAAAACATTGGTTGGCCTTCCAAAAAGGGGACACGACGAATTTTTCGATTCACTAGGTAATAGACCAGAGCACTACAAAGTTCATTTTGAGCAAGTGTTAAAGAAGCGTTACTGGATGAACTTCAGTCAAATACAGGTTACAGATTCAAACATATGCGGGCTGTATTGCGTATATTACATTATGAACCGATGTTCTGGACGAAAAATGAAGGACATTTTAAAACCGTTTGATGTGTATTGCAAGAAGTTGAATGATGAATTTATTTTGTCTTATTTTAGTTGATACATGTAACCTGTATTAGTGATAGAAGCTTTGGCAATAAAAAAATTTAAGAACAATATGTCTTTGTTATTTATAACCCATACGTTTGAATTTGATTTGAAAGAAAAGATGAAGCGTTAGTAGGTGTGATGGTGTACCCCAAATAAAACAACATATTCTTTTATTTATTTTATTTCTTCAACATCGTTTCACAAATGATATCATGCTTCGCAATAAGCGTCTCTAGCAGTTCTAAATGAAGAATTGCATCAATAATATCTACAGATTTCGTAAGTAAAATAAGATTATGTTTATTAATTTTCTCTTGGACTGGAAACCAATCGTATAGAAATTCTTGGCCACCACCTCGTATCGCATCGTTGACATAAAGCGCTATTTCCTCGTTCTCAGGAATATAAGTCATCCAGTTACTTTCACTGATCGCCTCAATACTCAAATTCATCTTATGAAATCGAATCATGTCGATTAAAGTGTCTTTAAAAGATATAAAAGTGCTCTTTAGCTTTAACCACTGTTTTGTGCCTTCTTGGGGAAACTTTTGTGCTGTTATTTTACTAAGAACCATTCTATACGGCTCATAGTCCAACATGTAATATAACGGTATTGTAGGGTGTTTCTGCACAGTTGGAAAATATTTTTCTACAGAGATCCGATGATAACACATCCATCATTTATTCTTTGTAAAACTGTCTCTTTAGTCTGTCCTTCATACACATTTTGATCAACACAAATCAGCAACGAATTCCAGTCAAACACGCTTTTAAATCTACCAATTTCTGTTTGCATGATGATCACAGAGCATAGTAAGTACATCTATGTAGATATTTTCGGGTCCTTCAGGTTCCGTACTGATGTTACAGGAGCAATAGGAATTTGGTTGCAAGCTATGTTCGCACAACTTGAGTTCTATTTTCGGATGATATTTGCTCATGTAGTTTCGGAGCATGTACATCCATGTGGAGTAATTCGTATCGAATTCGATTCTCGTTTTTCTTATGTCCTTGTACTTAACATAGAGACACACTTTCGCTTCCAGAAAGTCGCGTAAAGCACACTCTATGTCTGCCAAATAATGACCGCCAGGCAAATTAATCCCCATGTCCGTATACGGATCACCAGTGTGGATGATGGAGAAGTCTACATTCAAATTCGTCCTGTTTCTTATACAGCTTGTCAATAATTCTACCCAAATGTCTTCGGAAAACCCAAAATGTACTTTACTGTAATGCACTTCATTAATCCATACTTTGTGATGTACTGGACACACTTCCTTTAGGTCAGCAGCGAAGGAATTCATCATATTCTCGAATACTCCCGAGCTATTTTCCATGATTTCAGTTCTGAGGTCAGACTGATTTTGTCTGATGAAAGCGCTATTATATACTTTTCATTCGAGGTATTTTTAGTAACAACATTCCTATTAATTCTGATTGGCTAGTTAAAAATAGAAATTCTAGTTTGGAACAGCTTTGAACCAATTAACTTGGACAGATCAATAGGCCTTTGTTAATGCATCCGTCCATAAGTCAACAGACGCTAGACATTGTGGCGACTTTAAAGGGATTAACTTTGACAGTTGAATACGCTATTGTTAACGCATCCGCTCTTAAATAAATACACGCCAGACATTGTGGCGACTTTAAAGGGATTAACTTTGACATGTTTACTTTTTATTGTCCGTCTATCCGGCCTTAAATCAACACACGCTAGACATTCTGACCATGATCACGTTTGATTCACTCATGACCTTATCTAAATATAGCTTATGAAGTCATTGTAAAAATAGGTCCGAGCATGCGCATTTAGGGATAATACGCTTATGATTTGAGTCATTTTGTCAGTAGACGCCAAGGAGGAAACATCGTCGACAAAAATGTAATACTTTATTTTCAGTTAACGTTATTTCTAACGTAGCTATTTTAAATAAAGCTTAATGTTTTTAATTAAAAATATAATAAATATTTTGCTTTGAATTATCATTAATTAGTTCTTTGTTTATCATACAATGTATTTATTCATTTAGGTTATAGATAAATCTATATGTTCAAATATAATTAATATTTATTTGATTTTCTTGAAATATTTTGTTTTCATGGTATCTCCCCGTCTAGGGCTGAGCACCTGACCCTCAATGTGCGCGAACACGCCCTAGATAGGTATATAAGTCAGCTCTATATACTTCTGGGTGATATAAATAGCAGAGTTAAGTCATCCTTAAAATAGGAAGATGATGTCATTCTAAAAATAAAATTCAAAATGGCCACCGCGCATGACGTCATTCTCACGCATGCGCAGTCGTGACCCCAAACCGACCCCTATACTACAGAGTGTTACCGCAAAACAGTCACCCGAGAGCAAGATATTTTCATCCACACCTTCAACTAATGATAGACTATTTTTCTTGCATTCCTTATCCTGTTACATTCAATATCTGTTTGATATTTTAAGAAGTTAGTATTATAATAGAAAAAGATACTTTTTTACATAAATTTGGTTCAAGTCTAGAGTGAATCTATCATAAAAAAGAACAGTAACTGAGTCTTCCTGTGAATACATTTGAATTAAATACATATGCATAAATACTGATACGGCATGTGAGTAAATGCACATTATTAAATTTTATTATTACATCAGGTCATAATGATGGAACATTGAACAATTGTACTGCAATGATATGGTTGGGGGCTAGTTGTTGCCAGGAAATCATGCCAAAACGGTAAACGGCATTCTTGTCCAGCAGGCTTAAATATCCAAGTTAAAAACCGGAATATACCTGTTTCAAAAAGAGCTCTCATCTGCCGATGCCATGTAATGTCTACTGTAAAAGAAATTATAAATTACATGATTGTTTTGAAAGTCAACATTCTGTCAGCGATTGAAAGATTAAGTATCGCATCAGCAATACACCTCCCCTAAATGAAACTTCATCATGCCTGTCTGTTATCCTTCGTAGTAATAACAGCATGCCATACGTGCAAAAAAAAGTCAAAGAATTATGCTGTTCTTGAATTTAAACACTAAATCATGAATCCATCCATTATCCATTGCACAGATTGTATATGTAATTCTTGTTACGATTTGATTAAATTATCTCCCTTCTTGTACTTAGACATTTTTATCGATTGACAGCAAATTAGTTTCTCAGTAACTAACTACACGTCACAATTCAGTGAAGATCCAAACTTGTCCAAAATTACGATTTAGGAGCCATAACGTTTGCAATCATTTTGATAAAGAAACTCTCACTTTTCACAAACTTTCCCCTCTCTCTGGAAAAAAACCCTTAAGTTTCTTTTGGCTGTATTGAATACATATTCGTGTCCCTATTACTGTGGAGGTAGAAAGGAAATATTGTTCATCCGTCTGTTTGTCTGTCTGTCTGTCTGACTGTGCGCTTTCAATATTTTATGTTTGCTCAACATGTTTTAATCTCCCATGTTGTGTTTGAAACAATTTACGTAATAAAACATATCAAGGTCAGGGTTATAATGGCTGTATTAATATTAAAGTGAAGATCATAATTTTGGTATGACGTAACTTAGTTTTCCGTATGAGTAAGTAGAGAGTGCAAGAACATAAATTCTTGAACAATTTATTAAATTTTGTTCTTTAAAATTGTATGGAAACTATTTAAGGATGTACGAGCGAATTTTTTCTAACATTAAGAAATTTTTCATACCATGTGAGCTTGAAGAACATTAGTTTCTAAGACAAACAAGAGCAGAAAAAACATAGGTCACCGAACTCGTTTTAATTTTATAGGGTATTTTCTCCACCCACTGTTTACGCATTTCTGAATTTTTGTGAAATTGAAAAAATGTTGGTACTTTATAAAACATATAATATCCTACTTAATCTTATAGGGATTTCTGGTCTTACAGGTTAACATGAATATATGGTGATGTCAGTATTATATAAGCATAAATGTCACCAACAAATCTATTTAATTTTTACATGTTGACATAATTACTCCACCCACTTTATTATCAATGAAAAAAACGTATAATAGATCTACAAAAAAAATTCTGACGTTAAGATTTTCAAAATATTCTGCAGCATTAATGACACACAAAAATGCTTCAATAATGGAAAGAAAAAAGTAGGGGTTACCGTGCATCTAAGAGATTTATTAAGAAAAAACTGTTAAAAAGTGGTGAATTTTGATATTTTTGTTCTGTTTGTTTAAATTTATATTTTCTAGATAATATAAAGTGCTATCTTGAAAAATTTTGTTTTATTTATAGCTTAACATTATATGTGTCAGTCAGAAAAATATCAAAACGAAACCTGATCTACTTTAATAGATATTTGAAATAACCTACCCCTACCCCATTGTAAATCTTACGTCAATTTTCGGCAAATGCCAGCCAAAAATAAGGGTGAAATATTTTTTCGCTAAAAGCATAATATATTTGGTTAAATGGTACATTATAAGTCATTTTTTAATTATTTAGCATTAATTTTTGGCAATTTTTTTGTTAGAAAGCAATATTCGAAGAAACATTTTTCAAAATGGCGGATATTCTGAAAAAAACAACAACAAAAACGCTCGTACATCCTTAAGGGAATTTAATGAAACTTGTTTAAAGTTCCATAAGGCTTTAAATTTCATGTTAAAACACATGAAACTGTTGTCCAGTTAGATGTTATATATAAATATATACAGGAAAGGCGCGAAAAATACGTCAACGCTGCTTAGTGATAACGGGTCGCTGTTTTTGAAGACGTCCGCGTATAGTCAGTGAGAACGTTCCTTAGATGACGTCGCAGTGTGTTCCGTCTGGTGAACAGAATGGTCGGGTAGCTGATTCTAATGTTAAATGCAACAAAATGTGTGCAATTTATAAGATAATCTTATTTCCAAATGGAAAGAAAATATAATGTAAATATAAGAAATGAAACTTATTTTTCTGTATTCATGCGACTGAATAGGACTGCATTAGCCGATCGTATTCTGTCGTTCATTTTGCATGTACACCGAAAAAAAAGTCATTTCTTAATTGCTTGTACAGTTCATTCAATATTACACATGAACTTATACAGATAACAGAGACATAAAGGGAGGTAATAAAACAATTGATTCAGTAAAACTTTCTGCTAGGTTAATATCAATACTCAGACTTTTTATATATATTAGAGAAAACAATTATCGAAAATAAGATTTAGCAAGAAATTGAAATAGTTTGTGTTCCTAACAAAACAAATGTGTCTGAGCCGTATTATAGAAAAAAAAACATTATGGGTCTTTAATGACAGAAAACAATGACAAAAAAACCAATACGCAGACCCCTGTCTTGAATAGGAGACATAGATAAAATGAAATAAAAAGAAGTCATACTGTGACAAAATATTGACCGGAAAGCTTCGAGGGGGTGTATGGGAAACTTTGGTATAACTTGTTTCGTTTAAGAACACACAAACAGATATATGTTTGACACAGATATATAAAAATGGCGAAGCGTTTTCTAACGAAAAGTTTTGCTTTTCTCGTAATATCGGTATTGTTGACGGTATTAATGAAAGGTAAGAATTGTATTTCTTTGATATGATAAATCTGAAGAAAGAAATAGGGTTTTAAAGAGTCTAATTTTGAAAGACCATGATAAAAATATAATATGGGGGCTTCTGTTAATATTATATCTCTGTATAAAAGTCAGGTAAGGGCTTGTGAATATTTGTTATGCATTAACTTTAAATTACATGAGAATAATACCTGAAATTGTGTCAGTAAATTGTTAATTTCAATCTTAGCTGAACAGTTTTGTCACTCTGTGCCACTTTGGAAATATTACCAGTATATAGTTACAGACGTGGCAAGGGGAGCGGACGGGATATCAAACTCTCTGATTTTTTATGCCATCGTTTATAATGGAATAAAGATGAAGAAACTTTGAAATCAAACTTTGAAGTTGAGTTTGTGTTTAGTGATATTTCCAGGAATGGACATACGGTATATTGAACACTCGGGTTATTAGTCCCCTACTGGTTGAAAACCAGTTTTGGGGACTGTAGGAATGCACTTTTCCGTCATTCCGTCATTCCGTCTTTCCGTCATTCCGTCATTCTGTCATTCCGTCATTCCGTCATTCCGTCCGTCCGCAATTTCGTGTCCGGTCCATAACTCTGTCATCCATGAAGGGATTTTAATATTACTTGGCACAAATGTTCCCTATGATGAGACGACGTGTCATGCGCAAAACCCGGACCCCTAGCTCAAAGGTCAAGGTCACAATTGGAGGTCAAAGGTCAACAGGGCTTTTTTCCTGTCCGGTCCACAACTCTCCCATCCTTGAAGGGATTTTAGTATTACTTGGCACAAATGTTCCCCATGATGAGATGATGTGTCATGCGCAAATCCCGGACCCTAGCTCAAAGGTCAAGGTCACAATTGGAGGTCAAAGGGCAACAGGGCTTTTTTCCTGTCCGGTCCATAGCTCTCCCATCCATGAAGAGATTTTAATATTACTTGGCACAAATGTTCCCCATGAGAGACGACGTGTCATGCGCAAAACCTGGACCCCTAGCTTAAAGGTCAAGGTCACAATTGGAGGTCAAAGGTCAACAAGGCTTTTTTCCTGTCCGGTCCATAACTCTCCCATCTATGAAGGGATTTTAATATTACTTGGGACAAATGTACCTCATATAAGACGATGTGTCATGCACAACTTTCAGTCCCCTAGCTCAAAGGTCAAGGTCACACTTAGCAGTCAAATGTTAACATAGCATGAACAGGGTCTGTTTCGTGTCCCGGGCCATAACTCTGACATTCATTAAGGATTTTAATATCACTTAGCACAAGTGTTCCCCATGATGAGACGACGTGTCATGCGCAAATCCCGGACCCCTAGCTCAAAGGTCAAGGTCACAATTAGGGGTCAAAGGTCAACAGAGTTTTTTTCCCGTCCTGTCCATAACTCTGCCATCCATGAAGGGATTTTAATATTACTTGGCAATGTTTCCCATGATA
>NW_026460447.1:0-3729 GCF_021730395.1 Mercenaria mercenaria | reverse complement strand
GATCTGGTTTGAACAATTAGTAGTATTAAAAACACGCCTCTGACACAAGCTAAATATAAACTTGGCTTTTTATGAGGATGTCATTGTAAGATTTTGGGTCATGGTAATTTTCCACTTGTACTTTTTAAATAGAAGTTTATGGCCATAGTGTTGTTTTCTTATCATTTATGAAGACAGAAATCTTCAGAAGGAATCCTGTTGGTGTGGTAACCTTTTATACATATATACATATGACCTCCTGGGAGCCAACCAATGCAACACATCCGCTGTTCATAGGACAATATGAGATCTCGACTGAACCATTAATAGAAGCGCCTAAAAATATGTATATGACATCTAGAATGAAATGTGGAGAAGGAACAATACATACTGTGAACCCTGCCAAAAGATTTACCAGGTAAGCTTCCATGCGATTGCGTATTCCTTTCACTACTCCGAACATTCTTCATGTGCTCCAAGTCAGTTGAGTAAAATATGAGTAATGTTCTGAAATTTTCGGAACGTCTGCTGACTTCTCAGAATTGGTACAGACTGAACAGTCACATCATAAATAAATTGCGACAATGGAAAATAAGGTCTTAGTTGCAGTCCACAACACATGGACATTGGGGCTTGGTACCAGAGCAGAACATGGTACAACTTTATTATAGAAGACTGCTCCGAAATTTTAGAATTGGGTCTGGAGCAGTGAAATGAATATGGCACTGGTATGCATATGGTAACCGTATCTACGTATGTCATATTAACACAACGGTTTATAACTGTACACAAGAAGGATGCAATTTAATTCAAATTTACATACATTTAGATTTTAAATTTCAAAAAGGAAAAAACACTATCATGTCTGATAAAGTTATAAATTTTATATGACTATGTGTGTTTAAAATTCGCAAATGCTTGAATGGTCATAGAAACAGAAATTTCTGTGATCAGCTGTCGGCTCATTTTAGAAAACTGTTTCAAAACATTTGTTCCAAATTATTCTGATCTCATAATTTTGACACTCGACCTGCAGTATGTCCAGGAGAAATTTATGTTTGAGCTATCATCACCATTAATGAATTTCTTTACGGAATATCAAAATAAAGTAGCAAGGTTTAAAGAAGAATCAGTAGTTATCTGTATAACGGTCAGCATTAATTATCCCGCATTGAGTGTACGCACTCATTGAACGTACGTAAAATCTAACCCTAACCTTTAGTCAGTATATGTTACACTCAATACGTGCATACAACCAATAGGGGCGATTTAATGTTGGGGTCTGTATAACCACTCACGCATATTGTTTTGGCCGCATTCATTTTTCATACATACACGTATTTCATTAGAGCATAAAATGTCTGACTGGTATATGGCACCACTTTTTTTTTCTATGTTCTTCTCTAAGCCTTATGTAAACACCATCAAATACTCGCTCCAGTATGGCTTTTCAGTAAGACAATACGTTCGTAAACTTTACAACAAAGATTACTTTTTTTGGTTCTTATAATTATATGGAGACTTCGATTTCTCGTGTAATTTTGTAAAATAACAAACGACGTCATGGTTTCTTAATCGTCAGTTAACAGTAGACGTTTTCAAGTGATATTGTTTATTTGATTAAAAGGTTATATGTTTTTTGTTGTTGTTTAAAAACGTAAAGTAAGAATAGAATCACTGAACAAGCAGAACAAGCTAGTCAAATTTTGAATCGAACTGTGTTAATACATGTAAGAATAACCCAGGATTTCTATGATAATTTACCCGATGGTGCAACAGAACTTTTTGTGTTCTTTTTATGGGGAGAAGTTGGGATTGGATGGATTTAACGTCTCACTGTCATATGGCAACTTCCCAACTTTCGACGATGGATGAAGACCCCCAGGTGGCCCTCCGGCATTATCTAAGGTACGAACTGGTACCTCGGTAAACCATCGACCTTCCATTAGCCAACTGGATGGAATAAATTCTATACTCCAAGTGAGGTTTCGAGGCGGGGGCTTGTGATCCAAACTTTTGTTTCTTTTAGGTTTGAGATAAATATTACTGAAGTTTTTATATTTTAGGATATATCTGGATCCAAGTAAAGCGGCTTTACATCATTTCCGGCCATGTAGATCATTTTGGTTAAAGCCCTTCCCAGCAAAGATTTTTAGAAATGGAACTGTAACTGAAGATAAGCTAACATGCAGCACGTTTTCAAGGGTTCTTCCTTTAGTTATGCAGGGACAGTATGTTGAACAGATTGGAAGAATGGTCCAGCGAGTGTATTCAAGACTAGGAATTTGAATTCAAATGTGGTTATTTATTGTATGTGATATTAATAAAAATAATTTAGACTATTTTATAAAAGAGTATAATTATTACTGTTTCAAACAATATAATTACTGTAATACATGTATCTGTATGAAAACTGTTGTATGTTACTTATGTTATCTGTTCTAAACTCTTATAGAAGTACTCTCTCTTTTTTTTTAATTTGTATTTTGTTGCGGCTATGGTTATACATAATTTATTTCACGTTTTTCAGTGAATTATAGAGTTTTCTCAGTGAAATAAAAGTGATAATCCACAGTTTTGAAACAGTAGATTATCATTTTTATTTTTCACTGTTTTTGCCGAACTAGTTCCGGTCCTCCGTCGCGATTGAAGTCAAATTGTATACCGAGCGTTATGAATACCGGGAACCATAATGACAATGACGTCGTTAAAATGACGTCATTAGTGTTATGCTTTTTGTTGATCTTTCCCGCGATTTTCGACATTTTATAAATTACGCAACAAAAGTAAAGTTTTACACATGAAATAAAAAGAAAATTTGTTTGTGTCAGTGAAATATCAATTTTATTTCACTCGTGAGCACCAAAAAAAAGTCATTTTCACTCGTGGCTACGCCACTCGTGAAAATATCAGTTTTTGATGCTCACTTGTGAAATAAAATTGATATTTCACTGAAACAAACAAATATCCTCTATAGCATTGCTTTCTTTTGAACACAATGATAACATAACAATATGGAGCACAAATTTTTCATTGTGATTTTGCATTCTTACATATTAGAAAATTCACTGTTAATAAAATTGTGAATAGCTATATATAATTATTTAGAACTTATATTATATTACATCACTTTTGAAAACGATATAGAGGACATTTGTTTGCTTCAGTGTAAGATCGAAATATATTTCACCGAGTGAACATTATAATGCAATATTTTCACGAGTGGCGCAGCCACAAGTAAAAATGTAAATTATGATGTTCACGAGTGAAATATATTTCGATCTTACACTAAAACAAACAAATTTTCTATTTATTTTATGCATTTTAAAAGGTGTTAACCAAATTATATTCAGTTTGTCCGCGCAACGTCACGTGCATCGCATCATAACGTCATAATGTCGTGACGTCAGGATGTCTAAAATTGTAGAAAAACTATAAATAGTTCTATTACGTTTCCTGATTTCTTTTACATTTCACTATGATAAACTGTAAAGATTTATGATCCTTTTATTATTTTCATACATCTTTACCTTTACTGAAGAATATTTTTCTATCATTTATAATTCATATTATTTCGCATTCAAATGTAGTTCCGCACCAGTGAAAAATAAAAATGATATTTTCACTGTTTGAAACAGTGAAAATATCAATTTTATTTCACTGCTAAATTTCATTATTTCACAGAAGAGCATAAAATAAAATGCTTTCCACATGTATTTTCCCAGAACATGTTAATATTTTGATAGAACT
>NW_026460446.1:0-1843 GCF_021730395.1 Mercenaria mercenaria | reverse complement strand
AGGACAAACTTAGATTGAGTAATACCAGTTACAATGTTTCAAATTCCAGCAGCAGTGGTTCCTGGTACTTCAAAGGTTCCTTATCAACCTTGTATCGCAAAATATTCTGATGGTGCCTTCATACGTAACAACTTCTACTCAGTCCAGTTGTTCCCTGGTCTCAGCTGAAAGGAAAGAGAGATACATATAACCACTAAAATAAAGTCTGACTGGGTTTGATATAATAGGGTTAGTATAACAGTAGCTCGATCTGGGATGCTGACAGTTCAACTTAGTCATTATTCAGTTCGAGTGCATTTTTGCCAAATCGGATCTCACGAGGGGCCGAGTGTGATCCGACCTTGCAAAATCCACGAGAGCTGAAAACAAAATCCCAGATCTAACTACTGTTATAATGACCCTTTTATTATATACCTCTACCTTTTTGTTTGTTTTTTTTTATTATTGAATGGAATTTTCAATGTTTATCAATATTAAAATGGAACTAAGTGAAGTTTTTATGTGCATTTTTTATAGAACTATGTCAGGTCATCAGGTAATGCATATTTATGGAAGTAGTCTGGCAGCATACAATATGGAAGGTACAATATGGAATTTAGAAGGTACAATACAAAATTTTTTCTGCCTGCTCATATTTAATTGTGAAATACAAGCTGGTTTTTTACAGAATTTATGTAGGTATATAATAAATAGCTTTCTTCTGGTGTTACATCTGTGAAAACACACTGAACTCATTTGATGATGAGAAGTCTATACAGCTACACAAGGAAAACAACTAAAGGGTCATAAGTCTTGACAGTAATAATGGATTCTTCTTGGTGATGCAATTATGGTAACAAACACCCCTGGTTGTGTAACCACAGTGTAAAACAAGTGAATGAAGTATTGCCATGCAATATAAAGTCCCCCTAGAAGGCAACTAATTTTCTTTACTGTAATATAACATAATCATTTGATATCTGTCAATGATGTATAAACAACATTGTACTATATATACAATATGTTATAACAAACAATTTGGATACAAATTTGCATATAAAAAATCTACAGTAACTGTTGTTGATTGTTTCATAACATTCAATTCTGATAACATTCATTTTGAAATTGGTGGGTAATTATGAGAACAAGAGCTGTCACTATTGGTGACAAATGCCCCCTAGGTAAGCCCAAGAATGCCACAGTTGTATGCGCAAAAAAAATCACATCATTTTGTGACCTTGACCTTTACCTAAGAGGCTATGGTAATAAGCGTGACACATCTTCTCAATATGGTTAAACTTTGTGTCAAATTATTTTCAAATCCCTTGAAAAATGGCTGAGTTATGGACCAGACAAGAAACACCTTTGACTTCTGTGACCTTGACCTTGGAGCTCTTCTTGCAAATGACAACTCATCTCATTATAGGGAACATTTATGCCAAGTAATTTCAAAATCCCTTCATCAGTTGCAGAGTTATGGACCGGACAAGAAACAGATCATGTTAACCTTTGACCTCTAAGTGCGAGCTTGACCTTGGAGCTAGTGGTCTGAGTCTTGCTCATGACACATCGTCTCATTATGCGGATCATTTATGCCAAGTAATGTCAAAATCCCTTAATGAATGGCATAGTTATGGACCGGACACAAACAATACCCTGTTAACCTTTGACTTCTGTGACCTTGACCTTCGAGCTAGGGGTCTGGGTCTTGCGCATGACACATCGTCTCATTATGGTAAACATTTATGCCAAGTTGTTTCAAAATCCCTTCATGGATGGCAGAGTTATGGACCGGACACAAAACAGACCATGTTAACCTTTGACCTCTAAATGTGACCTTGACCTTGGAGCTAGAGGTCTGAGT
>NW_026460445.1:0-1812 GCF_021730395.1 Mercenaria mercenaria | reverse complement strand
TTAAACAATTTTTTGATGTGCAGTACGTTTTAAAAGTGTTTTTACTCCTCTATGCAGACGACACAATTATACTTAGTGATAGTGAACAGGACTTACAGCACGCATTAGATATATTTAAAGAATATTGTGATCAATGGAAGTTAAATATAAATATAAATAAATCAAAATTATGGTTTTTAGTAAAGGCAGAACAAAACATAACATTAAATTCAAAATCGGTAATAGTGACTTGGAGGTTGTCTCAGAATACAAATACCTTGGGCTCTACTTTTTTAAATCGGGAAGTTTTTACAAAACAAAGCAAAAAATAGCAGAACAAGGTAATAAGGCAATGTTTGCATTGTTAAGGAAAATTAAAACCCTATCATTACCATACGACTTGCAAATTGAGCTTTTTGAAAAAACAGTTAAACGGTATTACTTTATGGAAGTGAATTTGGGGATTTGGCAACATGGAAATATTAGAAAAGTACAACTTAAATTTTATAAATATATTTTTAACTTTAAAAAGTCTACGCCCTCTTACATGATTTATGGGGAACTAGGAATAACACCATTAGAAGTTGACATAAAAAACAGAGTCATTGCTTACTGGTCACGTGTAATCGAAAACATTGATAGTGATAAAACTACTAAATTAGCATCAAAAATATATTCCATGGTCTATACACTTCATTCAGATAATTATTTAAAACCACAATGGCTAGAAAACATTAAGCAATACTTATGTCACCTAGGATTCTCCGGTATTTGGTATAGCCAAAGCTTTATAAATAGCAGGTGGCTAATTAAGTCCACTGGTCAAAAGTTAAGAGACACGTTTATACAAAAATGGATGTCAGATATAAATAATACTTCTGCATCTAATATTTATAAATACTTAAAAACAGAATTTAAACAGAGTGCATATATTAACAAGCTTCCCACACATTTAGGTCAACGAATAATGGCATTTATGACTCGAAACCACAATTTACCAATTGAAACAGGTCGTTGGAGTAATATACCCTCAAATGATAGAAAATGTACAGTTTGCAATGATTTAGGTGATGAATATAATTTCTTCCTTGTATGCCCATTATTTAAAACAGAAAGAAAACAGTTAATAGATAGAAATATTTATACTAGACCTAACATGATAAAATTTATAGAACCACTTACGTCGCATAACTCCATAAAACTTAAAAAAGCTAGTTTATTTTGCAACATTATTATAAAGCATTTCAAAAAGGCTAATTAGCTAATCAATGTATGCAAACAATTTAACAGTAGTTACTTTATACTACTGACTCTATTTAGGTCCACTTATTTCACCAAGTGCCAATCTAAGTATTCATGTCATTTAAAATACGTCAAGTTATATATGTCCCAATTACTACAGCTTAAAAGTGTACATGTATAGTTACAAAAGACTGATGAAAGTAAACTCTTTAAGTGTCCAAATGCAAATACAGATCATTTGATATATTTGAAAAAATTGATACGTATAAACTTACTTCTTAGAAATATTGGAAAACATGTCCACGTTGCCCGTTAAGCTAACAATACAGTCCTTCCGATGCTATGTACGATTTTATTAATGTATTTATTAACTGATTATTTGAAGCGCACTGTGTAATGTAAATGCATTGAGCCATTCACTACCTACTATCGTGTTATTCTAGGTTTCGTTTAAAGGAAGTATCTTAATTTCATTTAAACAGAAATAGTTTTTTGCTGATTTGTGTTCATCATATACACGCAATTTGTATGAAAACAGGCCGAAGAGGCAGTTTTAAATAATATAAATGATGGATGTGTTAGCATTTGATC
>NW_026460444.1:0-25177 GCF_021730395.1 Mercenaria mercenaria | reverse complement strand
CAGATACACCGTCACAACCGAAAACGAAAGTAGTTGGTTCTCAAAGTTTATACATTTATGTTGAAAAACTACCTGTGTGCGTGTACTCCCATGTTACGTTTATTAAAATAACGCTGTGGAAGTTATGGCATGCGCAAAAGGGATGGGCAGCCAAAGTGGCAAAGAAAAAATCGAAAGAATACTTGAAATGTTCGATATGTTTTGAGGTGTTTAAAGTTCACCAAGATCTCTTTCCTGCCTCCACACTTTTTGTGAACAATGTATTTCTTCTCACATAACAAAATGTATGGAAAACAGTTCATTCGAAGATGGTATTGAATGTCCAATATGTCGCCAAACTACACGGATTCTTGAACAAGGAAAGTCACCAAAAGAATTGAGTAAATCGCTGCCACTGAATTACACAATCTTGCCATTACTTGAAACTTTAACTTTAGATGACAGTACCACTGATCCAGTGTGTATGTCTTGTAGAGACAATTGTACAACTTGTTTTGCTATTTGTGAGAATTGTTCAGGAATTGTCTGTCCTGTTTGTGATGAATTGCATGAAAAACTTTTGATATTTAAAAACCATAAGATTGTAAGAATAGGTGGCTCTCACATGACTATATGTGTAAAGCATCAAAATAAAGGGCTTGATTATTATTGCCAAGATCATGAAGAAATTCTGTGTAGCACATGTGCAGTGGTTGATCATAGATCCTGTTCCAAAATTCATGAGTTAAAAGACATTGCTACGTCTGACAGATTACAAGATAAGAGCATGTCTATCAAAAAGGATCTTCGATTGCTCCAGTCATCTGTTTCAGAAAAGATTCATCAGATCCTGTCCTCTCATGACACTGTGAAAATTTCTTGTGCAGAAACTGATACACAAGACGAAAAAATAGAGAAATCATTTGCAGAGTACAAAAGAAAGAAAGAATCATATCTTGAAAAATGTGAAGAGAAGGCAAAAGAATGCTTGTTAGCTTGTCAGAAACTGTCGGGAAAAAGATAATGCAGTAACACAACTGTTGGAAAATGTCTGAAAAGAGTCCACATACCACAGATCGTTTCTTGATATTGAAGGACTTTGCAGCTAATGTCCAGGTATTGAAAAATGAGACAAATCATCTTGAAGGCATGCCCACAGAATTTAACTTGGTTTGTCCAGTAACATTTGAAAAATCAATAGCAGAAAAGGTAGTTTCAGAAGATAAAAAAGACGGTTTTACTCAGACAGATGATGATTTTGAACCACCAAGGTTCATTGCTTCTCCACTGGCAAAACTTAATGAAGCTCCTACTGATATCAATGTACAACTGAAAAGAGACAAAAGGATTTTTCACTGTGAGGAACAAAAGGCAATATGGTATGTCTGCCTTGTATCTGTTGGACATGGCCATTTTATTGCTTATGACAATCAAAATCATGAATGCTGCTTAATGAATGAAAATTGTTCAGTTCTGTATAAGCTTTTCTTTTCAGATATGGTTCCAGCAAGGATTTGTGCAAAAGATCAAAACAGTGTTGCAGTTCTTGCAAGAGACTTCCGTGTTTGCTTTGTAGGAATAGATTATGTCAATAAAACACTAACAGTGCAGAGAATGATGCATTTCAGTGGAGATTCTTATGATAACTCTGGTGGCCTAAACATTGGTATGCTTAATATCTCTGACATTGTTATTTGTGCAGACACAAATATAATCACATTTGATGTATCACTAAAACAAAAAACAAAATTCACCTTTGATACTACAGATATTGATGTTAGAAAAGACAAAATGAAATCATTGAAGGTAAATCAGGAATTAAAAATGATTTATATATCTGATTTCCAGTCAAACACTGTGTTATTTTATTCTTACGGCTTGGAACAATTAATTACATTAAAGAAAGTAAAGGCACCATTAGGGATTGACTTTGACAGTAAAAACAATGTTTATGTATGTAGCCAAACTGAAGGCTCTGTTGTAGTTTTCTCACCAAAAGGAAAGTTTATTAAAAAAATCCGTATATTTGAAATGAATCTAGTTAGCACAATATGCTTTGATGAGAGCAGGAGGAAGTTTTGGTTGACAAACAGGGGAAGTCCTGAGAAACTGCTTCAGTATGAAATTGTTGATTATAAATATGATATGGAACAGTGAAATTAGACAATATTTAGATTTGCCAGTAGAGTATAGTTTAGTATTAACACATTGTTACTTGCATTCAATATTTCATATAAACAATTGGTTTCTGGGATGTAAAATTTGCATAGACTCGAGTATCACTTACAGCAGGAATATATATTTTACTGTTTATGAAGTAGGCTATTCTTTCTTTTGGTAATAAAACAAGTCAACAGTTTTAGTTTGACTATTCAGAGAATATTGTTATCCCTTGCATTGCACCACTGGCCCTAAGGCGAAAAAAAATGTTTGTTTCCGGTATCCCGACCTACCTTAAATTTTTGGCCCGACCTTAAATAATTTTATGGCCTTGGAGAATATTATTTTCAACACTTTAAGTTGCAAAACTGCACTTGGTATCTTCTATACATGGTCAGTGATGTAAAAAATCAACTTACTGATGTTTTAAAGGCATAACCACGTAATTTGTATTCATTTTTTGTCGAGCCCGCGAAGACATAGTTGTCCAAACGGCTGTTCGGTGTATGTGCGTGCGTGTGTGTCCGTCCGGATTTGTTTGTCTGGACCATAACTTTGACATGCATGGAGCAATCTTGTTTATAATTTGGTATGAATTTTAACCTCAGTGAGACGGAGTGCGTGCGCAAACCCCCCAGGTTCCTATCTCAAAGATCAAGGTCACACTTACAGGTCAAAGGTCTAATTCAAAAATGACATTGTCCGGAGCATTTCTTCTTCATGAATGGAGGGATTTTGATGTAACTTGGCACAATTGTTCACCATTATGAGACGGAGTGTTCTGTGCAAGAAAAACCCGTCCCTAGGTCTAAGCGAGGTCACACTTAAGTCAAAGGATACAAGAATGAAAAATTTTGTCCGGATGTAAAGGGATTTTGATTAACTTGGCACAATTGTTCATAATCATGAGACGGAGTGTCTTGCGCAAGACCCAGAATACTTCCCTTTGTTGTTACTATAATAGCTTATATTTGTAACTTTTTTATTATGGTGTAGGGAAAAATCAAGACCACTTTTCTGTAGTACAACATGCATGTTACATCCAATTTTCAGGTGTATTTTGACATGTTTGACCTATCTGTACTGGTGCGGATTTTTGTGTGAATTTTTTTTTTTTTAAGATTTACGTTCCTTTGTTGTTACTTTAAATAAGTTATATTGTAACTTTTTGCAACCTCTTTTTTATTTGGCATAAATGTTTGCCTCAATGAGACAAGGAGTGGCATGTACAACTCCCAGTCCTTTCGACAGCTGGCGGGCTCGACATGATGCCCATTGGCATCTAGTTGACATAAAAGTAATTTCTGAAAAGTCTCGCTTAATAAAAAAAATCCCCCACCCCCCCAAAAAAAAATTTCCGACCTACCTACCCTAATTATTTTGAGCATGTTACTGGAAACAAAGAATTCTTTTAGGCCTAAGTAATAAACACAAGGCCATTTAAAAGGAAATGAGAGGGGCAGTAAAGGTGTTGATTATAACCTGTTGATAAACAGTACCAAAACAAAAAAGCAGGTTGGCTAAATGGGCAAACAGAGCTTGTTTCTTAGATTCCCTTATAACATACCCCATTGATATTGCTTGATATTCATTTTAGTATGCTATAAGAAACTTATAGTTTCTTTTGTGCTTACATGGTAAATACCTGTCTATAAGTACATTTTCTTATGATTTGTCTCCTGTAAATTCCTTTTTCCTTCATTGGCTTCTGAAATGCAGCTGTTTATCATTCCATAACAAATCTGATTTGATGTGGTAGATGACTTAAACCATTTTATAAAAATGCATTAATAGTGTTCTTTTTCATGTTAGTATTTTAAGCTATATTTGCTTTTAACATAACATAACTCAAATTTGTATGTATTACTATTACTGTGATTTGCTTATGTTGTTATTCTATTTTATAGGTTCACTTCTATTATGTTATAAATATATTTCTGTTTTTCAGGTTGGCCAAGTTAGCCTTTGCTTGAGCTATTAGTATAGGTGGATGGTCTGGTGTCTATCGTCCATCAGCAATTTGCATAAACATAATCTTCTCTAAAACTACTTGTCAGAATTACACCAAACTTAATTGGCATGTAGCATTCTGGCAAGGTCCTTTTTCAGATTTGTTCAAATGAATACATTTGGCCCATTTTAAAGGCAGCTAGAACTGAAAATAGAGAAACATTTAAACAACTTCTTCTCATGAACCACTTCATGCACCATCATACTTTGTTTGTAGTGTCACTGTAAAGTCATCTCCCAGATTTGTTCAAATGTGGGAGCTTGGCCCCTTTAAGTGGCCACTAGAATTAAAAATAGTAAAAACATTTGAAGAACTTCTTTTGATGGATCTTCCTGAATTTGATCTATAGCATCTTTCGAAGGTTTTCTTTCGAATCTGTTCAAATGAGACTAATTGGCCCCTTTTAGGGGCTGCTGGAGCTTAGAATAAAAAACATTTACACAACTTATTTTCATGAACTGCCTAATGGATCTTCATCAGATTTGGTCTGTGGAATCATTAGGCCAGAAAAAAAAACTTTGTTTACAGTTACCCGTCCAAACCTAAAATTTTTCATCGACCCTAACATTTTTTTCCACTTGGAAAAAATGTCAAATTGGAAGCAAAATCTTAAAAGTTAGAAATTGTTCGAGAATGGATTAAAAGAACGAAAGTTAATGATGAAAATATAATCGAGAATAATCAAATAACTGCCACTAACCGTATCAGGTCAGCGACAAACTTTATCTCACTTCCTATACATTCGGTTTGTTGCTTTTTGCATTGGAGCATTCATCGATGCCGTTCCCACATAAAATGTTACCTGTTCATAATTGCCTGTTCATAATTTCCTGTTCATAATTGCCCAGCTTTTTATTTGTTTTATTAGTTCACCTGTCACTTAGTGACAAGGTGAGCTTTTGTGATCGCCCTTCGTCCGTCCGTCGTCCATTGTCTATTCTCAGTTTCTTGTGAACAAGATAGAGACCACATTTTGCAATTGATTTTAATCAAAGTTGCACACAACTTGTATTGGCCTACTATCTCGGTTCCTTACGAAAAACTGGCCAGATCCCATCATGGGTTCCAGAGTTATGGCTCCTTAAAGGGCCAAAATTTGCTATTTTGGCTTTAGCAGCAATATAGAGACTTCATTTATGGTTTGATTAGATTCAAACTTGCAAATATCTTTAACAGCAATAGATCTTGGATTCCATGATGAATCCATCAGATCCAGTCATAGGTTCTGGATTTATGGCCCCTGATTAACCACTGA
This sequence comes from Mercenaria mercenaria, assembly GCF_021730395.1. Lineage (NCBI taxonomy): Eukaryota > Metazoa > Mollusca > Bivalvia > Venerida > Veneridae > Mercenaria > Mercenaria mercenaria. The sequence continues at coordinate 19,772 of NW_026460444.1, read as the reverse complement.
AAGAGCCAAAATTTTTACCTTGTGAACAAGATAGAAGTGACATTTTACATTCGATTTTAACAACATTTACACACAACTTAAGTCACAATAAGATCTTGGTTCCTTTCAAAAACTGGCTAGATTGCATCATGAGTTCTAGAGTTACTGCCCCTGAAATTAGCAAAATTTTCTATTTTGGCTCTTCCAGCCGTATAGAGGTCTCATTTATGCTTTGATTTGATACAAACCTGCACAGAATGTTTATCTTGATGATCTTTAGGCCAAGTTTGAAACTGGGTCATGTGGGGTCAAAAACTATGTCACCATTCAAATCAAAGGAAAAGCTTGTTAACACCCTAAAGGCCACATTTATGACCCTATCTTCATAAAACTTGGTCAGAATGTTTATCTTGATGATTCCCAGGCCAAGTTCGAAACTGGATCATTTGGGGTCAAAAACTAGGTCACCATTCAAATCAAAGGAAAAGATTGTTTACACCCTAAAGGCCATATTTATGACCCTATCTTCATGAAACTTAGTCAGAATGTGTTTATCTTGATGATTCCAAGGCCAAGTTTAACTGGTAAGCGATATACATGTAGGGTCATCATGACCCTCTTGTTTGTTTTACACTGTGATGTGCAGCCATAGCTGTTTCCCAAATTGTTTGAGTACCACAGAAATGTTGCCATAAATAACTACCAATCATAAATGGTATGGTGGTATTTCCCAAACCACGTGCGCACTATGGTGTAAAAATATTGTAAAAAAGACAAATTGGAAAATGCTAGTAAATATATATAGCCAATGAAGAATCCGATTTCCAAAGAACAGAAGCTTAATTTACATATGACATGTGTGTTTTGGGTTCGTTGCTACATGCTTTGAGGTTTATTTAAATGCAGAAAATGGACAATAAGCATAATAAATTTTGTTGTGCTAAGGCGTAAAAAAAAAATTGTTTGTTTCCGGTATCCCGACCTACCCTAAATTTTTGGCCCGACCCTAAATGTTTTTATGGCCTTGGAGAACATTTTTTTCAACTTTTTAACAAAAAGATGCAAAACTGCACTTTTTATGCTTTAAACATGGCCAGTGATGTTAGAAATCAACTTACTGATGCTCTAAAGGCATAACCCCCTTATTTGTAATCATTTTTTGACAAAAAAAGTAATTTCCGAAAAGTCTCCCTTAATAAAAAAAATTTCCAAAAAAAAAAAAATTTCCGACCTACCTACCCTAATTTTTTTGAGCAAGTTACCGGAAACAAAGAATTTTTTTTTAGGCCTAAGGAATGATTTATGGATGCCTATAATTATTCATGTATACGAATTGGATGTCAGCGGCTTAAAATATTTTGCTCAAGTGTACATGTATACATATTACACTTGAGCACGCGTTTCTTGAGCAGAGTTCCTATTTTCTAGGCTGCATGTCAAAAGTTTTATTTTTCTGCAAAGATACTGTTTGCTTTCAAAGCCTATTGCAATTAGAGAAACCGTTAGTGAACAGCATGGATCCTGACCAGACTGTGCAGACGCGGAGGCTGGTCTGGATCCATGCTGGTCGCAAAGTCACTATGTTGGTTTCCTCATGGTGCGGCTCAAATTTAAATCAAATTTTTGTTTGACCAATACCCATATATATACAATTATTTATTAGAGCTATGTAGCTTTAATAGTGCAGGCTTTTGAACTTTCACTATTTCTGTCACTGTATATTTGTTCTAGTCATTTATTTCATTTCTCAGTTACCTCACTTGTATCATGCAAAAAGAAATTTTAAAGCAGATCTGTTGCAAACCAACTACTGACAACTGCATTATTTATATAATGATTTACACCCGCAATTGGATAACATTTAGTTGCGAACAATTCAAATATTGATAAAAGTCGTTATACTGAGATTAGAGTTTACAAGAGGTGGTCTGAAAATAAACATCCAGTTTTAATATAGGAGCAGGTGTTTCGTATGTGTACTTAATATCTATATCTTTTACTTAGGAAATCGTTTTACTTAGTTTAACATTTTCGTTCAAAACCAGTTTTGTACTTTGGATTTAAATTTATACATGTTATGTCAGATTTTTGTCCGATATGTATGGGAATGATGAGACATGTAATTCTAATCTAATTCAAAATGAATTTAAGTGTCAAAGGTTGCATTCTTTCCAACTTGTTAACTTTACATGAATATTAAAGATCCATTATTACTGAAGTTTCTTTATGAAAAAAAGCTTGAAAAAAAGTTAGAAACGAAAATAAATGCCAACGTACCTTCCCTAATTGTTTTGGTCAAGTAACTTTAAACAGAGGTATTTTTTCTGGCCTTATAAGGCTCTCATCCAAAATGGCTTATACCCTTTTAGGGGTCACTAGAGCTTAAATTAGAAAAAAACCTTTAAACAACTTCTTATGATCCTGATGTATCTTCATCAAACTTGGTCTGTAGCATCATTGTAAAGTCCTCTCTTAAATTTGTTTGAATGGTTCCCCTTGACTTAATTAGTAGCATCATTATATTGTCCTCTCTAAAATTTATAGAAATGGGGGAGCTTTGTTCCTATTTGGGACTTCTAGAGTTAAAAATAGAAATACCTGTAAATAACTTCTTCAAGTTAATCGCATGGTGGATCTTCATCAAACTTGCTCCTTAGCTACCAATTTTGATCAAATACGTGCACTTGGCCTCTTTGAAGGGGCACTAAAGCTAATAATAAAACCTTTTAACAACGTCTTCTCACTAACCGCTTGATACATAGATCTTCATCAAACTTTATCTGTAGTATTATTATAAGGTCCTCTTACAATTTTGTTTTAATAGAGGTGCCTGGTCACTTTTATGGGCCACTAGAGCTTAAGATAGAAATATATTTAAATGACTTATTCTCAACTGCTTGATGGATTTTCATGATTTGCAGGATAATTATAAGGTCCCCTCCAAAATTTGTTCAAATGGAGGCTTTTCAATCCTTTTAAGGGGCCAGGGCCTCCATGGCCGAGTGGTTAAGGTTGCTGACTTCAGATCACTTGCCCCTCATCGATGTGGGTTCGAGCCTCAGGGCGAGCTGTTAGTATAGGTGGACGGACGGGCACCCGCTATCCATAATTTACATTAACATCTTCTCTGAAATTACTGGCAGGAATTAAGTTAAACTTTGTGGGAAGCATCCTTGAAAGGTTTCCTGTCAAATTTATTCAAATTAGACCACTTGGCCCTTTTTGAGGGCAACTAGAGCTAAAAATAGAAAAAGACCACTTTAAAATACTTCTTCTCATTAACCGTTTGATAGATCTTCATCAAACTTTTTTTGTAGCATTATTATAAGGTCCTTGCGAAAGTTTGTTCAAATGAGGATGCTTGGCACCTTTAAGGGCCGCTTTTCTTAAGATGGAAAAACATTAAAATGCTCACAGTGCCATTGTTTCAAATATGGCTGCCACCTTTATTATTATGAATATAAAATATTATATTTTCCAGATAAATGCTGTTGTCGATAATTGTTTCCATGCATATTTGTCATAGTTTTGAATGATTGATTAACTTAGTAGAAAGTGTTATTAAATTCATTGTTTTGATTATCTCCCTTTATGGCTTTTACTGTTTAAGTTCATGTGTAATATTGAAACTATTGTTTTTCTTACCATTTCATTAAGCATATTCTCTATTTGAGCAGCTAGTTTATCTCATATTAATATGGAATTAAAAGCCTTATGAAACTTTAAATGAATTCTTTGTATTGGTGAATCTTAATCAAACTTGTCTGTAACATCATTGTAAAATCTTCTCTCAAATTTGTTCCAGTGAAGGCTGTTGGCCCCTTTTAGGGGCCACTACGCATATGTGATAGTTTAAATATCTGGTCCAGGTTATTTGAAGTACTTGTTAAGGCCAGACTGCTGAAATAAGTTTTAAAATGTTTGTATTTTTAATAATATTATATTGTGCTTTATTTCTGCAATATTTACATCAAGACAGGAAATCCTTATTTTTTTCTGTCCTAAAGAATAAAACACTACACTACAGTATTGAATCCATAATTGATAAAGGAAAGCTGATGTAAATGTTTTGACAACAATGTAGAATATTTTAAGAAATATGGCTTTAATCAAATGTTAATCAGTTTGGCTTCTGAACAGTCTCAAGTATCTGACCTCTATTGTTTTGTTAGAGATGGCAGTTTATATAAAGTGTTTAGAGAAATCTGTTATGTTTTACTTACGCGTTGAAGTTAATAATTCAATTGGTTAATTTAAATTAAAAGGGGACGTCCCCTACTTTTCTGATTGGACAATTTAATTTATATGAAATCTTTTACATGTTAAAAAACTTGTTTAAGTAATATATACGTATAAAATGTTCTAGTGGCATAACTAAGCTACCGTGCCATAAATTAACAACTTAACCTAAGTCAACCACAAACAATAACTGTTCAGAACAGCTAATTATTAACCTTTACTATTAAGTTTTACAACAGACAGAATTGGATATACAAAATTACAATATTGTGATATACTAATTGTTCTTGCTGAGGACTGTTATTACTTAAATAAACCAGAGAAACATTGGATTGTGTTTATTTGCACTGGACTCTGTCATTATGTGGCAAACCAACATATTAGCATCACAGGGGCTCTGTCTGTCATTATGTGGCAAACCAACATATCAGCATCACAGGGGCTCTGTCAGAGCTACTCCCTGTTTCCAGGCGTGTCCCCCTGTGAATGCCCTGCAAAGTGTGATGGCGACTTAAACCACAGATGGCACTTAACTGCCCCATAACCAAAAGGGTCGGTGCACCTTGTGAGACAGGTAGAAAAAGAAAAAAAACCTGATGAACTTCTTGTTGGATCTTCATCATACTTGGTCTGTTGTATTATTATAATAAAGGTTTTCTTCCAGTTTTGTTCAAATAGGGGCACTTGATCCCTTTTAGGGGCCGCTAGTGCTAAAAATATAAGAACCTCTCTTGAGGAGCTTTGTATATCCTCGTCAAACTTGGTTGGTAGCATTTGTAAGGACTGGTCCTTTTCCATTTTTGCTCAAGTGGGGGCAGATGGCCCCTCTTAGAGGCGGCTACAGCAAAGACATAAAAACAAAAACAACCTTTAAACGACTTCATGCTGGTGCATGGATCTTTATCAAACTTGGTCTGTAGCATTATTGTAAGGTCTTGTCCCAATTTTATGCAAATTGGAGCTTTTGGGACCCTTTTAGGGGACCACAAGTGCTAAAAATAGAAAATACTTATTTTATGGATTTTGGGATCAGACTTGGCTGTAGAATTATTTTAAGATCTCTCTCAAAATTCCCAAATGGAACCTTTCGCCTCTTTTGGGACCAGTGGAGCTTAATTAATTAAATAGAAAACCTTTAGACTACTTCTTCTCATGAGCTGCTTGATTGATCTTAATCAAATCTTGTGTGAAGCATCTGGTCCGTAGCATCATTATAAGGCGACCTGTCAAATTTATTCACTTGGCCTCTTTTTAGCTCGGCTATACGAAGTATAAGGAGAGCTATCCCACTCGCCCCGGTGTCGGCATCGGCGTCTATCCGCGTCCCCACCTTGGTTAAAGTTTTGGTGCACTTTCTCTTTTTTCAACTTATCTCTGTAATTACTTGATGGATTTGATTGAAACTTGAAATACTTATTCCTCATCATCATCCACATCATCTGACATAAGGGCCAAAATGGATTTGATTCAAACTTAAAATAGTTGTTCAACATCATCACCCACATCATATGACATGAGGTGCATAACTCTGGCACTATTTTTTTGTGAATTATTCCCCCTTTTTAGCCCACCATCATCAGATGGTGGGCTATTAAAATCACTCTGCGTCCGTGGTCCGTCCGTCTGTTAACATTTTCTCGTTATCGCATCTCCTCAGAAACTACTGGGGGGATTTTGGGCCAAACTTTGTCAGAAAAGATGGATTGGTACCCTAGTTGTGTCCTCTGAAAATCAGACTGGTTCAACAATTTATGAGTGAGTTTGGCCCTTTGTTTATTTCTATAATTTACATAGATTTATATAGGGAAAAACTTTGATATTTGGTATGAAGCATCATCTAGTGGTCCTCTACCAAGATGATTCAAATTATTTCTCTGGGGTCAAATATGGCCCCCCCCTGGGGGTCACATGGGTTTTTATAGACTTATATAGGGAAAAAATTTGAAAAACTCTTTTCCAAAACCACAGGGGCCCATGGCTTTGATATTTTTTATGTAACATCATCTAGTGGTCTTCAACTAAGATTGGGTTTAAATTTTACCCCTAGGGTCAAATATGGCCCCGCCCTGGGGGTCATATGGTTTACGTAGACTTATATAGGGAAAAATCTTCTTGTCCAAACCTCAAAGCCTAGGGCTTTGATACTTGTAATGTAGCATCATCTAGTGGTTCTCTACCAAGTTTGTTCAAATTATCCCCCTAGGGTCAAATATGGCCCCGCCCATGGTTCATATAGACTTATATAGGGAAAAGCTTTTAAAATCTTCTTGTCAATAACTACAACATTCAAATTTGGACCACATGTATATTTTTGAGTGGCAAGATGAACCTTGACATGAGTTGACCTTGATTTTGACCTAATGACCTACTTTCACATTTCTGTAGCTACAGCCTTCAAATTTGGACCATATGCATAGTTTTGTGCACTGGAAAAAACTTTGACCTTGATTTTGACCTAATGACCTACTTTCACATTTTTGAAGGTACAGGCATCAAATTTGGACCATATGCATAGTTCCGTGTTTCAAAATGAAATTTGACATTGATTTTGACCTAGTGACCTACTTTAACATTTCTCAAGCTACAGCCTTCAAATTTGACCACATGCATAGTTTTGTGTACCGAAAAAAACTTTGACCTTGACATTGACCTAGTGACCTACTTTCACATTTTTGAAGGTACAGTCTTCAAATTTGGACCACATGCATTATTTTGTGTTTCGAAATGAAATTTGACCTTGATTTTAACCTAGTGACCTACTTTCACATTTTCTCAAGCTATACAGCTTTCAGATTTGGACCACATGCATATTTTTATGCACCAGAAAACACTTTGACCTTGACATTGACCTAGTGACCGAAAGTACTTTCACATTTTTTGAAGGTACAGGCTTCAAATTTGGACCACATGCATAGTTTCGTGTTCGGAAATGAAATTAGACCTTGATTTTGACCTACTGACCTTCTTCCACATTTCTCAAGCTACAGCCTTCAAATTTGGACCACATGCATGGTTTTATGTACCGAAACAAACTTTGACCTTTACATTGACCTAGTGACCTACTTTCACATTTTTGAAGGTACAAGCTTCAAATTTGGACCACCTGCATAGTTTTGTATACTGAAATAAAATATGACCTTGATTTTGACCTAGTGACCTACTTTCACATTTCTCAAGCTACAGCCTTCAAATTTGGACCACATGCATAATTTTGTGTACCGAAACAAACTTTGACCTAGTGACCTACTTTCACATTTTTGAAGGTACAGGCTTCAAATTTGGACCACATACATAGTTTTGTATTCGGAAATAAAATTTGAACTTGATTTTGACCTAGTGACCTACTTTTACATTTCTCAAGCTACAGCCTTCAAATTTGGACCACTTGCATAGTTTTGTGTACCAAAATGAACTTTGACCTTAAGATTGACCTAGTGACCTACTTTCACATTTCTGTAGCTACAGGCTTCAAATTTAGACCACATACATAGGATTGTGTACCAAAACAAACTTCGACCTTGACATTGACCTAGTGACCTACTTTCACATTTTTGAAGGTACAGGCTTCAAATTTGAACCACATGCATAGATTTGTGTTCTGGAGTGAAATTTGACCTTGCTTTTGACCTAGTGACCTACTTACACATTTCTCAAGCTACAGCCTTCGAATTTGGACCACTTGCCTAGTTTTGTTTACCGAATTAAACTTTGACCTTAAGATTGTTCTCGTGACCTACTTTTTCACATTTCTCAAGCTACAGCTTTCGAATTTGGACCACATGCACAGTGTTGTGTACGGAAATGAAATTTGTCCTTGATCTAGTCAGTAAGTCTTGAAATTTGAAACACTCAAAAATGGCACATTGGTGGGCGCCAAGATCACTCTGTGATCTCTTGTTACTTAGAATTTCAGGTTAAAGTTTTGGTGCACTTCCACTCTACCTCTGTTATTACTGAATGGATTTGATTCAAACTTGAAATATTTGTTCAGCATCATCACCCACATCATATGACACAAGATGCATAACTCTGGCACAAATTTTCATGAATTATTCCCCTTTTTACTTCGAATTTCAGGTTAAAGTTTTATGCATTTTCACTCTATCTCTGTTATAACTGAATGGATCTGATTCAAACTTAAACAATTGTTCAACATCATTACCCTTATCATATGACACAAGGTGCATAACTCTGGGACCAATTTTTCATGAATTATTGTCTCTTTTTACTTAGAATTTTACGTTAAAGTTTTGATGCACTTTCACTCTGTCTCTGTTATTACTGAATGGATTTGATTCAAACTTAAAATAGTTGTTCAACATCATCACCCACACCATCTGACGCAAGGTGCATAACTCTGGCACCGATATTTCATTAATTATTCCCCCTTTTTACTTAGAATTTTAGGTTAAAGTTTTGATGCACTTTCACTCTGTCTCTGTTATTACTGAATGGATTTGATTCAAACTTAAAATAGTTGTTCAACATCATCACCCACACTATATGACACAAGCTGCATAACTCTGGCACCAAAATTTAATGAATTATGACCCTTTTTGCTTAGGATATATACTTATATAGTGTTTTGATACATTTTACCTTTACCTCTCTTATTACTTTAAGTTGATATTTTTGACATAGACTCAGGCTATTGTGCAATATCTTCGTCCACAATTGGAGTCATTAAACACTCCAGTGACAGCTCTAGTTTCCTCAGATGTGCCCAGTTTCACTATCCAGCATCGAAATAGTCGAGCGCGCTGTCTCCTGTGACAGCTCTTGTTGAGGCAGCTAGTTGACAGTGAACTGTGAATGTGCGCTAAATCATGGGGGTCTTCTCAAGACATATTTGTACTTCATTCGCTGTTACTAACTACGGCCATGACGGAATATCAATCAAATCTTATCAACAGACTAAATGAAACCGAGTCTGGTTTAAGTTCTATGTTTGTAAAGGAGCTTCCCATAGGAAGTAATGAAATTTGCGACAATTTAAATGAATGATCGTATAATAATGTTCTGATAAGATATTGGAAGAGTTACTTTACCAAGCCTAAATAAAGTCTTTTTATCGAGAGTTCTCCAAAATCTATTTAGAATAAGTTTTCCTGAAAAACAAAAGTGTTAATTTTCAAAAACTTCCTTTAATTACGCTTTCCCATTGGATACATTTTGTCATCTGTCCGTCCGTCCGTCCACATATAGCTTGACCTCGCTTCTCAAAATCCTCTCCTCAGATTTTAACGAACCTTCGCAGAACGATATAGATATGAAGCCTTGTTATGCACATCCTCAAATTCTTATTTGTAGAGTTAGGGCCCCTTAAAAGTTATTTTTGAACAAAATTTGTCCGAACTACTTTATAATTGGTGGAATTTTAATGCAATTTCATAGGAATGATCCGTAATAATCCCAGCTGTGCATATATTACTGGGTATATGTTTGAATGATTTTGCACTGAGTAATGTCCCCTTGATTATCATACAAAATGCCAATGAAGCGATTATTTTCTATCCATCTGTCCAGATTTCATTGAAGCTTCGCATGAGTGATTGAATTAAGTTGTGCATCCTGCTCAGATTATTTTTCCCGCGTTATGGCCAGGTAAAGATACTTATTGAATATTAAAATGTGTTCGAACTACTTCTCCTAATTCGTGTGATTTGACTGAAAGGAATGTTCAGTCAGCTGCAGGTCAAATTATGCATGTGTTATGGATTTTACGGTTATGTATAGAGATTCTTGTCAAAGTTTCATTTCAAAATTCTAGTCCAGAGTTCAGTGATAGTTTGGAGTGATTGGTGTAAAGCCTTGTTGAGCATATAGTTGGCACATCCTGCTTGAATTATTGTTTGCGGAGTTATAACCCTTGAAATCAATTTTGAATAAAATGAGTAGCAAACCTAGGTACTGACCTTGCCGCTAAACAATTTTTCACTGATTTATGGTCCTTTGATTTTTAATCATAAAGTTCACATACCACAATTTATAATTTTCATAGTATTCAGAATATGTTTCTCTGTAGTAAGTTAACATTAACTTCCCCGTTTTATTTCCTTAAAAACTTTCTAACCAAAGATTTCCTAAATCTCTCAAGAATGAATATAGATCCCCCAGAGTTTTGACGAGCACCTTAATTTAGGGGATACTAGGGCACCTTGGGACAAAAATAATATTTTCATTTTTCTAAAACATCTTGAATAAGCTTTCTGTGGTAGTCATACTATTTTAAAGTATAATCCTTCATGCACATGAGGGGTAGTCAATGGTCATGTTTTGTGCTATCGTTTCTGAGATATGCATCGTAGAAGACTAGCACTAAAATGTCCTATTGTACCCCGAAACCGGGACACCACGGGATACATCATGGCAACCATGGGACAATGACAGATATAAACAAACCTATAGACTTTATTTCATCTGAACTGCAATGATAACAATTGCTTAAACATCAACATCAAGAAAAAGACTAATCAAATGCCATTTAATTACAATGACAGACCTAAAACTAAAATACATGTTGATATTTTCAGCATACATAAAAGTAGTGTGCAATGTGTCGACAATATTTTTTCTATGTATGGTGTAACAAACTGCCTAAAATTGTAAGACAAGTCTCAGACGCAATGTGAACAAGATTTAGCAACGATCCAAAATTCGTTTTAAGGATTGTGCAAGTTTAATACAAGTTTGATTTATTATGCTAGAATTGATGTACTTACGCGCTACTTATCTCACGGAAAATTCGGCGGAAATGGATTTTTCGACACTTTTTGTGATAACTAGCGAAATTGCTAAAAGTAACGTTTTCACACATACGTAATTGTATATTTATGACTTACATATACAATCGAAATATTTGCTTAATCACGATATATGCAAATATTTTTCGAGACAACCTTGAAACATAGGGTCATTTTATTTCCGCATACTGGTCCGGGACAAGTTAGACCTTATTGTGCGGATGTGTGTAGGAATTCTTTATTAGATGTTTCATGCGTCGTAAATTAACCATTTTTGATTTACCCATGTATTATACAATTTGAGAATTCATGCAGATTGTTTAGGCTGAACACCACTAAATCCGGCTGTTCTTTATTGAATATTCAACAGGGAAAGCCACGTTCCAAAAGCGCAGCCTCCCCAAGCGGTCAGTGGCAAAACAACCACTGGGGAGCTTAAACCGGTTTATAGTGCACCTAACGTCACTCTTACCCCTTCCATATTCCAAAGTTTCAGGACAGTGTAAATAAAAGTAACCCAAGCCAGGTGAAATCCTAACATAGTTTTTATGCAGAGGCAACAGAAAGCATGTAGAGCAGTTTTTTTTTCCTCCTTTATTTTGTAGGATCTGCCTATATACATGACTGTAGCACTTTGAAACGAATAATTGCGAGTGGATTGGCACCGTTATTCTTTTGCATTAGCGGCCGTAAAATGGTCAGGAGGTGAAATCTTTTGGAGCCTTATTTGGAAGTCATAGGTTGTTTTTCTATGTAGCTTTGCTTATCTGTGGTAAGTAACTGGTTTATTTTCATTTAAAAGAAATAAGAACTCCTCTTAGATATTTTGAGTAAATTAAATGTTCTAAAAGACAAATTTGCATTAAAGCCAGAGAGGAGTAGTCCAATTCGTTGACTTATATTGCCTTTCGCTATTTTTTTTGTTTATGTACGACACGGAAAAAAAAGATTGTGTCTGAAGGTCAATCTTTTTTTTTCGTATTCTATTGGTCGAAAAAGGAAGAAGATGTGGGTTTTGTTCGGAAACAATGCAAATGGATCAAGGTAACCGTAACACACGAATACAGAGTGACATTATACTTTTGTGTAGTATCTTGACAAACCGTTATAAGGTTGACTTTTGCACTAAAATCACCATGCTCCTAACAACTTTATTATTTTTCTAATAACTCTTACTTTGTAGGAAACAAAGGTATGCTCATCAATAACATCCACAAGACGATCCTTTTGGAATACATTTGACACTGATTTATTTTGTAGTCACATCTTATTCACACGTTTTATACATGATTGCCCTCATAGTCTAAAATAAAACACATCCAACTGCTGTTTTATGTTCTCAGGGAGTACCTGGATATATCCAAATTATGGCAAGCTTAGCAAAGTCGATTTTAAAAAATGTAAAGGAAACATGACTGAGGGCTGTTTAGATGACATTTGTAATATGGAACTGGTTCAGTTCGCCGTCGTCTGGCTGTTTATGGGCTTGTGGAGTAGTCTGATTTGTATCAAGTTAGAGCTATAGTTCGCAGAATATGAAGGTATGAATCAATTCAGTACTTTGAATAATTAATTAAAAGTAAATCTCAAATGATTAAAAACAAATAAATCCCGAAGAAATGATTTAAATATCTCTATAGTCGTGACTGGAATCCTCCAGCTACCCCAGCCTCGTATGACACCAGATTTGTATTTATCTGGGAGCAGACTAATAAGTGATTCATAATTAAATTTTCAAGTTTCCTTTCCTGTCGATTTCACATAATTAATAATAATTTAGTATAAGCATTCATAATCTTAATATTTGTGAACAAACACTTTGTAATTTACATATTGCATACTGCCAGTAGGTTCGTTAATAAACATAGATGTTCTATAAAATATGATAATTAAAGGTGTATGTTAAACGTTTCAGTTCTTTACAATTTGTATCATATATTACAACTTGTATCATATATAACATTTGCTTCTGAGAGGGATTTCAAATGACAACAGACGAAAACAGACAAAAACAGATTTTAACCGATGGCTACAGATGATGACGGCAATCATAGTCGCATGAATTATTTAAAATGTGTTTATGTCGGACGATTCACTCTCGAGAATACATCCTGTGTACATGTAAGTGTTTGGATGGTTTACTTGTTTACTACTAATACAAAATGTACATAATATCATTTCAACCTACTTTGACTACTGTATAGAGTTGATATTGACTTGTATATAATACGTGTTATTTGTTTATTAACTAATTTTGTGCTCTAAAGAGAAAATGAAAAAAAAAAAAAGAAGAAATATTACTGCATAAAAATCTAAAGAAAAGAGGATAATACCGATACGCAATATAATGCATGTATGTTTTTCAGTAACTTATGAAACTTAATATACGTACAAGGAAATGCTTATACGTAGACACGTATAGATGTATGCCTTCCAGATGTTCCATACCTTAACGAACGGACAGTACCATAACGTTTCAAAGTTAGAATTAAATAACAACCAGAATTACATAGATTTCTTAATTTTTCTTGTAAAAGTTTTGTATATGTAAATTAATTTCCCTTTAAATACTTGTTTCGCTGGTGGTCTGATGAATTGATTAATATATTGCGCAATCTTAGTACAGCAATGCGCCTGTCATGTTCCAAGACTCTAGAAGAGTCAATGATATGCTTGGGTGTATTACTCCATGACATTTTTAACGATCATATGTTTCAAAATAACATACATATATTGTGCGGAAAAATTGTTTAATCTTTTACAGATTGAAAGTCATCCGGCATATTAACGTGATTAGAAAATATATGTACTTTTCCTAACTTTTGTTCCTCTTAATTTGGGTTTTAATCGTTTTCCGTTTTAGCTTGTATTCATTTTGTATAATAATATACAATAATTGCCTTTTAGTGAGGATGATATGAGAATTTATTGACCTGGAAAAAGTGATATTGACCGTAGGCGTAGTCCAAGGTATTTCATATTCGTCTTATCATTTCTCCTCTTGCAGCCGTATTGGCCCTCAATCGTTATAAGACCACCCTTTGATAGATAACAGGTTAATTATGAAACAATTTGATTAATAGAATGATATTATCAATAGTTATTTGTCCTTTTAACATTTTGTTACTTGATAGGCGGCCTTTTTCTGAAAATGACTGGAAAAAAAATTATAACGCAAACAAGACGTGAGGAGTATTGGACATTATTTCATTTCCTCTCACAAACAGACAGTCCAATTATGTTCGGTTGCCTTATATACGTCCAAAGGATCTTCCATTCCATCTATCCCAATGGCAGTCCTTAAGTGTTACGTCGTCCCGTGTTTGGACTCAGTAATTTTTAAAATTAATTTTATAACAGAAAAAGTCGAAACTAAAAAAAGGCAAAAATAAAAGTGATGCAGACTCCAGTGAAACTGCATGCTACCGTCAACGCCCTCTAGCCCCGAGTTAAGCAGAACTCATTTGCACATGTTACAAGTACAGTACCAAAAACAATTTAGAAATCTCTGCAGATGTATTCGTACTCAGTGCAGCTGTAATGATACACAGAGTGCAATTCCATGAAAAGAGGCATATGGTCCCGAGTTAAAATAATGGGCTTGCCCAATGCTAGAAAACAATAGACAGAACTAAACAAACTAGAATTAAAAAAAGAGGATGTATGGATATCACAGAAATTGCAGATAGACAAAACTACAGGGTAGGCATATGATCCAAAGGGTGATTCAATAATACCCAAAGCTATAAAAGCTTTAAAAGCGGTCGTGTTGGAACCATCAAAGTCTAGAAACTAAACTGTACCACTAACACGCTATGAATTTCTTGTCGTTTTGATTTTGTCATTGAGTCAGTTCGAAGTTATCATTTTTACACAGTTCCAAGATGCTAAAATAGTTTTTGTCGTTTTGATGTCAGTAAGATTTACTTAGGTAGCAGATGGCGGTTTTTTTCTAGTACTTCGGACTTCCGAGCGATGTGGCCAAGTCAGACGGCTTCCGATATCTTACGAGATGCAGACCTGAAAATAAAAAGATACCGGTTTACATCTTACTTGAAGAAGAAATAAAATACATAGTAAACTTCATACAAAGCATAGATTTTTAAATCACAAGCCACCTGAAAGATAATTTCAGCCCGCGAAAATACATGACATTTCAGCCCAAATTAGCCATATCTCCAACTGGGCCCTTTAAAATGTTAGGGGAAATGATAGAGCCAAACGGCCACTTGCATTCTGTACTCAGTTTCAAGTATTACTTGCAGAGCTGGACAAAAATACCTGTCTACCGATTACTTTTTTCACTATTTTCAACTGTGTGAGGCCTATATGACATTTGACAGTTCACCCAGACGCTCAATGCTGATAGTGGTAAAATATGCATTTCAAGCAGTTATATGAAAATGATGCCATCAAGCTTACATTCGCATCTGCCAGAATTTCTGCAACATACCATTCTTAAACTTGTTAATCACAAACTCACATCAACAAATATTTCAAACATCAAAACAGCCTTCACTTCAAGGTTTTATCTCTAATGACAGATTTTGACCCTGGTCAATTCGAATCTGTGGCTGGAAAACTACCAACTGCTACCTTAAGGACCAAGACATGCATCTCCATGGACTGTCTGGCACCTGATTCTAAGAAAATGATCTATGACAAATAAAATCTTACCAATATTTAAACAATGCTTTGTTCTTCTTGCAATTGCACATGTCCAAACAATGTCTACAATATTGTGGATTTGGCCCCATTTTACACACATATTTCTTACTGCATCTATCTTTCTGACATTAAAAAAAGACTTACCTACTATTACATGATGGCCATAAATGTACTGTATTAGCATTGTGCACAGCCCTGCATACTTGAGGAACAGAATTAAAAGCAGCACAGCTTACTTACCCAAGACTAACTGTACTTCAAGTCGCAAGCTCAGGAAAAGCCGCCCCTGTTTACAAGTACTTTTTCATATTACCTTACATACAGTAAGTATAAAATAGCTTTAAATAAATATTTTACAATGCACTTTTGTTGTTGTTGTTGTTGCCAAACTTACCTATTTTACGAATTCGAGCAATCTCCCAGTCATCTCCGAGAAACCGTATCTTCTCTTAATTAAAAACAAATATCTGCAAATGTTACCTCACTCCAGGACCTTAAATGCACCCAAGATGTATCCATTCTCTACACTTTTCTTCTGTCGTCATGTCCTGACACCGATAAAGCCACAATAGAAATTTTTAAGAACTAAAAATCATACCTGCCACTCGAGAAATATCTTCGAAAGAAATATCACCACAAAACCAGTTCCGAGCCTTGTGAAACAGCCATGTATTTACAAAATGCCAAAAAGTTGCACCTATACTTCCTTTAAATAGTCCTTCTTCCTTTAAATTTGATATAAATACAAAAGAAATGTGTTTCCCGCTAGAAATTTTAAGAAAACCCTACACTACAAACAAAAATAAGATTTACTTACCCGGTAAAATCAGAGTTACCTCCCCTTAACTTCTACCATAATCAAACACATCTGTCTATGTTATGAATCCATTCAGCTCGGATTTTTTTAAAAAACACATACTGGAGAGCTTGAACCACACAAAAGAAAGCATGAAATAGTACTTACAAAAATTGACAATGTCTTAAGGTAGCAGATGGCGGTTTTTTCTAGTACTTCGGACTTCCGAGCGATGTGGCCAAGTCAGACGGCTTCCGATATCTTACGAGATGCAGACCTGAAAATAAAAAGATACCGGTTTACATCTTACTTGAAGAAGAAATAAAATACATAGTAAATTTCATACAAAGCATAGATTTTTAAATCCACAAGCCACCTGAAAGATAATTTCAGCCCGCGAAAATACATGACATTTCAGCCCAAATTAGCCATATCTCCAACTGGCCTTAAGATGTTAGGGGAAATGATAGAGCCAAATGACCACTTGCATTCTTTACTCAGTTTCAAGTATTACTTGCAGAGCTGGACAAAAATACCTGTCTACCGATTACTTTTTTCACTATTTTCAACTGTGTGAGGCCTATATGACATTTGACAGTTCACGAGACGCTCAATGCTGATAGTGGTATATATGCATTTCAAGCAGTTATATGAAAATGATGCCATCAAGCTTACATTCGCATCTGCCAGAATTTCTGCAACATACCATTCTTAAACTTGTTAATCACAAACTCACATCAACAAATATTTCAAACATCAAAACAGCCTTCACTTCAAGGTTTTATCTCTAATGACAGATTTTGACCCTGGTCAATTCGAATCTGTGGCTGGAAACTACCAACTGCTACCTTAAAAGTCGAGGCCCCACTGTCCTGAGACACTTTGAGTTATATCATATCATACTATGCAATTAACCTCTTGTATAATTATAAGATATCTCTGTTCTTAATATTTTGACTTGTGTCTGAATTGCAACAAAATATTTAGAAATATTAAGAGAATATTTATATCATTCGACATGCGTAATGATTTAAGGCCCATTCAAATGTCTTTAATTCAATACTACATCTGTAGTATTTACATCCTTTGTGTGATTTGTTACACGTCGATAATTGATAGTTATAAGATATATTCTAGCATCTATTATTTCTACATAACTCAAAATTAAACAAGAAAAGAGTCGATTGTTTCACAGAAAGTGTTTATTAAGTAAAGTATTCCGAACGTAGAAAGGAAACTACTATAATTCTAAAAGGTAGCACGTTATTATTGATTATTGAATCTACGCAACATGCTTCGATACGTACAAATTCGTGCATATTGTTATCTTAAGAAACTTTACAATGAAAATTAGCTCAATGATATATGCTTAAGCGGAAAATTATCTATACGATATTTAATCTAACGGAAATGTATCTAAATTATAAGTGATTTAAAGTCGAAAATAGTCTTTGGGTACTTATTACAGGAAATGGGAAAAGGAAAATCAGACGATCGTGAAATATGGCTGTTATGTGGCGCAATGTGTAAGTACATTTTTTATATTTGAAGCTATATTTGTCTTCCGGCCAATGATTTGCATTTGCAATTTGTGATTTCAGTATCGCATACAAGAAAATGTATCATATTCATATCAAACGAGTAATGTTTGGTACGAAAATGCACCGATATTTTAGGATCTTTGTTTTCCGTCCACCTTCTTTCTTTCCTCCATTACAACAATTTTTTTCTACACTCTAAAACGTCTGTTCCATAGTCATTTACTGTGTACTCTATTTCAATGATATTGTTAACTTGCTGTATATTCGCAATATTCCGTTTTCCCGTTTTATTTTCCACTGTATGCTTTGTTAGTTTCACCTGAAGTTCCCTTGGTATTTCATGGTACTCTGTATCAAATTACTATGTTATTCGATAGCTAGCTTCTAGTGTATTATGTGTCCGATTTCTATCTAACATCGTTGCTTATTCAGACATTGCCACTTTAGAACACTACTTTGTGATCAGTAAGATTTTTACATAGTAATTGTCAACAACTACGCAATACATTTTCTCATCACGATAATTTTTAAGTGTTTGAAGTATTTGCAGCATCACACTGCAAAATAGGGTCTCCGTGGTCGACTGGTCACTGACTTCGGATCTTTACCCTTCGCCAGTGTGGGTTCGCGACCTCGCTCGGGGTGTATAATTCTACATGTGAGGACGCCATCCAGCTGGCTTATGCAAACCACTGTTTCTACCAAGGTCCCCACCGTGATGAAAGAAGCCCGGCATCTTGGGTCTTCATACGATATTAAAGGCTGAAAATATTGCCCTATGACCTAAATTATGCCAGTGTGACATTGAACTAAACAAAATTAAGTTCCACACGATTGTGAATGATTTAACTCACACGTAAATGATAGGGATTTCTGTTTAATACCTAACTCTTTCATGCTATGTTTGGATGTTTTGTTTGCTGTCTTTTTGTTTCAATGGTGATTTTTTACTTTTACATTTATACTCATTCTTATCTGTTCATTGCTTCTGATTATTGTGTATCTTTTTAAGAACGGAATGAGCCACAATTTAAATTATGAAACGAAACACATAAACATGTATATATGTATACAAAGGTTATATATTTATTGTTAAATAAGAATGTGCATAATCGGAAAACATCGTAACAATGTTGTTGTAATCCGTATCTCTGGAATTATGATTTGAAGCGTAATAAATATTACAAATGTTCTTTTTCTATTTTCAGCCTTCTGCTGCCTTATTGTTATACTGATGTTAGCATTAACTTGCATATGGTATTGCTAAGATTGTTATGGGTGAGTCGTTTGAAAAAAGAGGTTTTCATTTTTTCAATACATTTCATTTGACAGATGTCACATTTTATACATTAACTGCAGAGTGCAATGTACATTTATATTAATTTAATGTGACTCTGCACATTTTAAAGACATTCCGTTTGATAGATGTCTTTATTTCATACTCAGATCTTATTATCTGTTTAAATCTTAAATCAACCAAACCATTGTCAATAAACATATTAAATCTGTATCCAGGTCGTTTCTTTTTGTTAATTTAAAAGATGTGTCTGTAAGCTATTCAAATTTTGTATAAGTCTGCCCCTTTCCTTCGCAAGACAAATTAAACCTTAAAAGGGTAGGTAGGATTTACATAGAAAATGGCCCGAATTTTAGGAAAATTCGCTAGTTACATGTAAATAGCATTGATGTCTTATTTAATAAACAAAATAGCATACTTTGTAGAAGTCATTGAAGCCTGAGATACAGTTACATACATCGTTACCGAATGACCAAAGGTATAGATATTTTCGCATTTTGTACAAAACG
>NW_026460443.1:0-1304 GCF_021730395.1 Mercenaria mercenaria | reverse complement strand
AATCCTACTCATCAAAGGGGGTTCCCGTCGCTAAATAATGTGTGCCTGACGTGCGTGCGTTACACAAAACTGAAAAAAAAGAAAACTACGTGAGTTTATTCAAAAGCTATTTACTTAATTCAAAACAGATGTTTTCATTTATTATTTAGGATTTTCTATTAGATAAGGCATCACTGAAATAACAGCAATCATTTTACATAATGTCATTACTTTGGAAATACCTGAATACCGAGGTCCATTTTCTGATGTAAATCCTACTACCATTTTAGCTCTATTTACATTTTAAAGGAAGTTGTCTCCAGGCTCACGTCATAACTTTTTTTAATTGCTAAAACTCCTGTAATAATATTTCAAAACATAAAGGTAATGTCTTTAACATTATCATATAAAATTATTCGTAGCTACGCTTTGTAGTGTAATTTTATCGTATTTGGGGGTGATCTGGTAGTTGTTCCTTTAAAGTTAGGTTTACAATGGCCTCTACTATAGGGTTGTGGTTTTCCACTTTTTTTATTTTATTATCACAGCAGCGTTGTTTGTGGTATAAAATCTGCAGAATTCCGAGGTCTTAATCATCGGGCTGCTTTATCACTAAACAAACGTGCATCAATCTTATTTTAGCAAACAAATGTGTAAAATTAGACCTAGATTAAAGTAATTTTTTGGCCTAATTTTAGTTATGCTCTATAAAGGCGGAATACGCTTACGGCGCATAAATAAAATGTTTATACAGCACTCATTAAAAGCGACAATAACAGCAGTTTTTTGCTAGAATCATTACTAAGCATCTACTGATTTTATCTGAAGTTGATTTGTCTAAATTAATTTTGTTATTTCATGCGAGACAAAATCAGAAAAAGAAACCGTTCCACAGAATCGGCAAAATAAACTGAAAATACCTGTATTAAGCCATTATGATTACTCACTCTGATCAAATGCTGTTAAAGTGACAAGAAAGTCACTTGAATTGCTTCTGATTGAGTATGTTGATGAGAGGTAACGACAAGTGCAACACACAATATTTACTCAAGCGCCGGCTAAATCAGAATTATAAAAGTACAAAAATTACATTGAATGTACTCCAAGATCCAAAAGGTTCATGAATAATAATAAAACTTTATGTGTTCAAGAATAAACATGAACAGCGACTACCTTGCTTAAGATTTTGAGTTAGACATTTGCAAAGTATTTCAACCTCTGAATTCAGACAACCTGCAAGAAAGGACCTTGTGCCATCTAAGGCGGTTTATATAAATGAGTCACAAAGAAGCATTTTGGGATAATGAAAGGGACAAAGAAAATTT
>NW_026460442.1:0-3529 GCF_021730395.1 Mercenaria mercenaria | reverse complement strand
ACCTACCGCACGTCGCCGGTGACGCTTTTGTTTTAAACTGGTGGCCCCGCCTCCATCTTCCATCAACAATTTCAGGCCCCCGGCCTGTTTTGTAACGAAATTCAGGTCGACTATAGACATGCGATACAACGCGCAACAATACAGAGCTCGAGCTTAATGTCTCATGAGCTAAACAGGACTCCATAGAATTACATAGTTCATACCTGAAATAAATCTAGTACTGTGGTGAGTACCATGTTAGTGAAATATATAACGCATGTATGGTGCGGAACCACTGAAAAGCAGACGTTCAGATTAGAGTGAAAGGTCAAGTCAGCCCTTCCCATATCAAGTATGCATTACCCAGTCTTATCTCTAAGTTGTAAAGACTGTTTAACTTACCTTATTTTGCTGTGCGACATTTAGCGTTGGTGTTGCGACATATAACGGTGGGCAAATTTTTGCGACATTTAACGTTAAAGGTGCGACATTTAGCGGCAGACGATTTTGCGACATTTAGTGGTGGTTGCGACATTTAACGTCAACCTTGCGACATTTAACGGTGGTTGCGACATTTAGCGGCGTTGCGACATTTCACGTTGCCACAACCATCATTTTTGTCTACGTTTTTCACCCGCAAGTCAGTAACCCCCAGTCCGGCAGTTAATTTTTGTTTACATTTCATGAAAATACAAATTCACTAAAACAAGCAAAATTTCAAACAAAATACACCTTCAAATATTTTTTCCTCCATTAATCATGGCTTAGAACTTCCAATTTAAGAAAAAAACAGTTTTCAAACATATTCAACAGATATTTCACTAATGAGAGACCACTTTACATCTTAAAGTTACTTTCCGTAATATTGAAGTCATTTTCAACATTCAAAATGTTAGATCATGGTATCAGACTAGGCAATTTGCAGTTTTCATGTTAAAATTTCATTCCGTTACTTTGTAACAGCTTATTTTCTATGGAGGACTTAAGGTATAGTGAAATCGAAAGTAGACTGATATCCAAGAATGATATAATATATTTATGTAAATAATCCTTATTTCAAATCTCATTAAGATTTTGGTTAGAAAAATTTGATTTTTCTAGAGGTCGATCTACTGTGTTATTTATACAGTTACTAAGTGTCGTCGACGACAGTTAGTCAAATTCCGTTAATATATAAAAAGTATACTTATTATAACCTTTATCAGTGCGTCAGGATCGGAAGTTATATGATTTGACCACCTTAATCAAAAATAACTTTTTTCTTTACCAAATTCAATCGAACTATGGAATGCACCTTTAAATATTTGTCTCGGAATACCATATACTTTTTCAACCAATCAAAGGCCCTGTTAGTTATTTCCCTTTGACCAGGAGCATGCATGAAGTCCACCGGATTTATCTTCTTACTAAAAGATCAAAGATTTTTATATGGGATAACTTGATTCCTTGAATGTTTTCAGACAAAATGGCTAGGAGTTATTGGAGACTTTTGTTGATAATTATTAACTCTTTAATATTGAAAACACATTGATATTTGCTATAGTCTTAACAGACTGAAGTATTGCTCAAGCATTATGGCGAATCAGTTGATAAAAATGAAAGCATCTATCTAATCTAATCTAATCTAATTCTAATCTAATCTAATCTAATCTAATCTAAATCTAAATATTAATCTAATCTAATCTAATTTAATCTAATCTATCAAGATACTGCGACACTCCTCTCTGCGAGTATTATGTGTAGCTGCGCGCTTGTACTAGAAGTTTAAAGTAGATTGGATTGGAGGATAAAAGTAATACACGGTGTGTATTGCAGTATAAATACAGTTGATAGTGTTAAAAACAAGAATGATTTACAGATAAAAGCAGTTTAAAAAACAAGTCTATCATGCTAAGCATTGTGTACAAGTTTAGTCACACCCTGCTTAAACTGATTCAGGGTGGGGGCTTGCACAAGTTGTACTGTAAGGGAATTCCAAAGCACTATGGTGGCTAGAAAGAAAGAGTACTTATAGTAATTACAGGGAGTGAGGATCTAAGGTATAGGAGTTGGGATGCATATGTCTTGTTAGACGGGATGGGGGCTGACATTTGTGGAGTGGCACAGCAACCAAACCATTCACTATCTTGTAGAACATAAGGAGGCGTCAATCACTATCTTTAAAGGTACGCCATATCAGCTGACATAGCACGTTTGTGACACTGCTGTAAGGGGAGTAGTCATGATTAACCCATCGCGCTGCCCTCCGCTGAATCATTTCGATCTGGTTGATGTTTTGTTGGGTGTAAGGGTTCCAAACACAGCTAGCATATTCTAGCTGTGGCCTGACTAGGGCTTTATAAGCTACTTCTCGAACTTTTGGGTTCTTGCATGGGATACTTCGCTTGATGAAGTTTAGTGTTCGGGTAGCTTTGGACGTGACTAAATTGATGTGTTTATTCCAATTTAGATATGAGGATATAGTGACCCCAAGGTACTTTGCATCAGGAACTATTTCCAAGACTTGGCCATGGAGTGTGTACTTTGATTTAAAAGTGTTTTTTTACCTTGTTATGTTCATAACATGGGTTGAACTCCATGTCCCACTTACTTTCCCATAGCTGTAACCTATTTAAGTCTTGCTGGAGGATGTTTTCTTGGGCAGAACTATTTACAGTTAAATAGACAGCAGTGTCATCGGCTAATAAACGAACCTGTGAAATCAGATTTTCAGGCAGGTCATTAATGTAGAGTAAGAATAAAAGGGGGCCTAGGACGGAGCACTGTGGGACTCCGGACGTTACTGGAACTTCTTCTGATGTTTCACCATTCACAAGGACAGACTGGCGCCTGCCAATCAAGAAAGACTTGACCCATTGCAACGTGGTGCCTTGAACGCCATGTTGATGAAGTTTGTACAGAAGTTTCAGATGGTTAACCTTATCAAATGCTTTCTCATGTCAGCTCATCAATGGTATTGTGAACAAGGCAGACAGCAATATCCCCTGCCACTGTTTTGGATAGTGGAAGGGTGGGCGGTATTAGGTGGAAGTATTGATGTTGTTAAGTATATTTTTACTTTATGTACGACGAAATCAATGAATTTGTTCCAAGCGGTATTCTGAGAGATTGCAGAAATAAGTTTAATATAAAAAGAATCGTGCGTATACATCACAGCCAAGTCATAATATTTTCCCTGTTCTTTTCCATTGAAAATTATGACATTAATTTCAAATGAACAGCAAAAGGAAAGGCGCAAAAGTTACTATTGCTGCTTAGTGATAACACCGTTTTGAGGAAATCCGCATAGTCCGGGAGAACATTCCTTATATGAGCCGCGCCATGAGAAAACCAACAGTGCGTTTGCGGTCAGCATGGATCCAAACCAGCATGTGCATCGAAGCAATCTAGTCATGATCCATGCTGATCGCTTTCAAAGCCTATTGCAATTAGAGAAACTGTTAGGAAACTTGGATGCGCAGGCTGGTCATGATCCGTATTGTTCGCTTTCAAAACCTATTGCAATTAGAGAAATTGTTAGGAAACTTGGATGCTCAGGCTGGTCATGATC
>NW_026460441.1:0-3757 GCF_021730395.1 Mercenaria mercenaria | reverse complement strand
GGGGAAACAGATGGTAGGGTAGGAATACAGATGGTAGATTTTGTAGGAATACAGATGGTAGAGTAAGAATAGCATTTACGTGTGATGGCATTCTTACCAAAACGATAATGGTATATTAAAAAAACCGGGGTTTCTCTGCTTTAATCAATTATTGATCCGTTAGAAAAAAAGGACTATTTTAAGGTATTAGCACTGGTTAAAGTACGAAAGTTTGGCCGATTACTAACCTTGATTTTGTTTTTTAATATGGATAAAGACTTCTAAAGATATGTTTCCTAAAATCTGTTTGTTTTAGTTCAATCATAGTTAATGTTAATATCACACAAATCGTAACAGTAAATGTTCTTCATGAGTATACAGATATATCTATACAACGGGAAACAGCAAGGCATATGACATACACTTTTTATTTGTTCATCAATCGGTAAATGATAATAAAAAAATGGTTGGACTACAATTTTTAAACCAACATTAGAAATCGGTCCATTAAGTTCCGATTGACGAAATCAAATAGCAGATTTGATGTTTTGAATGGAATAAGAAAAAACAACAAACAAAATCAACAACAACTAGAACAAGCTAAGCAAAAATATAATGTTTTTAAGTTTTTTTAAAACAATTAAAATTGTTTTGACTAGTTAAAGGGGGTGATCACTCTTGCTTCACTGGTCCTATCTTGCTTTTTATCAAAACATATTTTGTAGCAATATTAATACATTTTGTAAGGTTCATGATCTTATTCTGAAAGTAAACTGTCAAAATACGAAATGCGTCATCGATACGTTTTGTTGTTTGTCGTCTGCATAAATGTATTTCAAACGAACATGTACTGACGTCAAAAAGTTTTGTCAGCTGCCAATTCTCGTTATATCTAAATATTTACATAAATTTTCCAGTAACGCGGGTAAATTTATGAATTCAAACTACAGATTTAAAACAGAACTGAATAATATTCTCAGCTGGAATATGTAATTACAAGTTTCCGGTAAAATCCCGTTAACCTTACGTGTCTTTCCCCAAAACAGATTTACAATGTCAGTCGAAACGCGACAGCTTCTTTTTGTTGTGGGGCCTGCTGTGTGGGTGCGTGGCTCTGGGGCTGTGTTTTTGGTGCTCTGTGCTTTTCCGAGAAATCCCATTTCAAAATCGGCTGTTGATGTGTTTGGTCCTTGATGAAAGGCCTAGGACAAGTTGTTCGAGATCAATTTTTAAATTTGTTAAAAAAAAACTGTGAAGTTGGTCTAAAATTTGTCTTAGTGATAAAAACGATAAACACAGAAATTATGTACGTTGGTTTACCTTAAGTCATATATCATCTAGCTTTATGTTTTTTTACAACATGTAACGAGGGCATTAACTGTCTAACCTCGTGAATATTACTGGCATTCACTTACAGTCTTAAAACTTTTCCAAAGTGAAATCGGCTGTTGATGTGTTTGGTCCTTGATGAAGGGCTAGGGCAAGTTGTTCGAGATCAATTTGACAAACTGGATGAGTTGGTTTTTTTTTGCCTTTGTGAAAAAACTATCTCACATTAATTACGTTTCCGTCACTTTTACTTAAGGGGTATTTTCAACCGGCGTTTTGCTTTTTCGCAACATGTAACAAGGGGTATTAGCTATCTAACCTTGGGAATATTACCGGCATTTTACCTACAGTCTTAGAACTTTTCGAAAAATGAAATGGCTGTTGGGTGTGTTTGGGCCCCGGAGTTGGGCTAGGTTAGGTTTATGGAGGTCGATTTTTTTGAAAGTTGTTTAAAACTGGATGAGTTGGGTTTGTTTTAAGTTTGAATGTGATTTAAAATATAATCGCATTAATGATGTACCGCGGTTTTACTTGAGGTCGAGTATCAACTGGCGTTTTGTTTTTCTGATAACACGTACTAATGGGGCACTACTTATCAGACCTTGTTAAATTCACTTGCATTCACCTAACGTTCGTGTACATTTTAGGTAAGGGTTAGGGCTTATGGGTATTTTTGAAAGTTGGAATGGTATGTTGTTTACTGCAACAGCATTGGTTTTTCATTTTTCCCTTTTTTTATTTTTTTAGGAAAAGTTCACTGTGCAATCGATCTTGTTGGTTGACATGTCATATCATAGCATAACCCTTTAACAAGAATGTTCAATTCAGTTTTATTCAATTCTCTATTATGTATCAACATCAGTTTAGCCACGCGTGCCAATAGCTTTATATAATGTCCCCGAAAACGTTGCGTTTCTTCTAGGCGTTTGATAAAAACACTAACGTGGCATAGGCCTGTTAGATGTTTTCTTATGATCGACTTCTCTCATGAACGTCCGTTATCCCATTATCGAACAAACGACAGTTTAGAAAACGTTGCATTAGCCACAAACCAAAAATATAACGTTCTATTCCTCGCGACAAAGGTTTTGAGTTCATCTTCCACAGTTGTATGTCATTTATAGTCTATCACAAGTTATCAAGAATCTAGTATCATATTCGACAAAGCTGTCTCGTAATTCACACAGGATTCGACAAGTCCGTTAATGAACAGCACATGTTGATGTTCGATGTCGTCGTCGAATGAAATCCATGACAGTTTGTTCTTCCAAATAACTCTGTGACATCTGCCTGTGCAACTACATTGTTTGCTCTGTCTCGTTGTAATTCTTTTTTCGTCATCTTCGTTTCTTAATAGGCATATCCAGAGTTCGAGATCTCTGTCTCAGTGTTTCAATGCTAACTAATGTTCACTTTCATCTCGCAAAATTGTTAGAAGAATTATTTTGCATCTTGACAGTTTGAGAGCTGAAGAATATAATGAAGCTCAAAAGTTGCCGTTTCCCCGATACTGTAACGAAAAATATATTTTTCAATCCATCTGCTTTCTGATTGGTCAATACTAAGTAGGCGAGTGGTTTAAGCAAACCGTTCTGATTGGTCGAACATTTTTTTGTAGATATAGGCGTAATCGGTCTTTGCATTATGGAGGTTTGTTATCTTTATTCTAATAAGATATTTTGCTGTCTGGACTATGTATCCTTTTATTACATGTTTCGATTATTTCGTATTGATTTGTTCTTGGCTTGATGTGATATGTCAAATATAACTATTGGTTCTTATCATTAAGTATGATATGTCTGCTGTTTTTTCCAATTTTGGAAAGCTATTGCATGTTGATGTTGCTATGAAGTATATACTCATCCATTGTCTTGCCACAGTTGCTTCTTCATATATATCATGTTATTTGCATTTTATGAGTGCCAAGAACTTCATTGTCTTTACCAATTCTTTGATGGGTTCTTATGCCAATTTCTTGAAGCTCCACATTGGCTGATTGTATCAGTGCGAAGCCTTTTTCTTTCATGTACTGAAATAACAAAGTTCTTGTAAATTAATTTCTGCTTCTGCAATAGGAGAAGGAATGCTATGAAGGGTGAGTGTTTATATATCATTTTCTTATTTAAAGCAGAGGATATCATAAGCTTGTGACCGAGCGGTCCCGAGCCGCGCTTTGTTCGACAAGCTGTCTAATTAGATGGATGTTTTTAGTTTAATCCATTTGTGTCAAAGCATTTAATATTGTAAAGTTTCTTACTTTTATAATGTCAGTTGATGTTGTGTATTTATTTTCAGCATTGGTGGATGTATTCATCAACTATGTTTGTAAAAGTTTATCTTACTTTTAAAAAAACTGTATACCTTCTTCTTGATGTTTGTATAGTTTCATCTATCAGTTTTTATAGATATAATGTACCAGATCCATGTCTTCAAGCATTGTTTCGGGATT
>NW_026460440.1:0-5151 GCF_021730395.1 Mercenaria mercenaria | reverse complement strand
GATCCCTATATGTCGCAGCTAGTTGGTAGTAGGCGAAACAAAATCTGTCTAAGTCAACTGTACTTGGTTAAAAAAAAATTCAACTTTTTTGCGCCATTTTCTAACTTTTTTTGCGATCCAATATAGCTTAGTTTAGTAAAATAGTTAATTGTAATGCTTATATAAGGTATTTGATTTTGTGAATGAACAGCCTAAACATAACCGAAGCTGTTACTTTAAAGCTTTGGATGTAACTGACGCATTTATAGATCTATATTATCAGAATATGTCAGCATTTATAATTTAATCAACCATGGAATGACTATGTCCTTAGATATGCAAAATTTAGGTCAATACTGATATGTTGTTTCAGTAAGGAGGTATAAATGAATAACTAGCTGACCAACAAACTGTCGCTTACCCACAGAAAGAATAACATTACTACCGCACGATAATTTAAACGACAACGTGTTTATATTATTGGCTGATTGTTATGGTCCCATGCATGATAGAACTGAAACAGTTTGTCAATGATTCAAATAAGGTGCATGCTGTCATATTAAACAAAAAGATTTTCTGTATTGTAATGTTTTAATAAAGAAAAATCATGGTTATCAAGCATGAAACAGTTTGTCAATGATTCAAATAAGGTGCATGCTGTCATATTAAACAAAAAGATTTTCTGTATTGTATTGTTTTAATAAAGAAAAATCATGGTTATCAAGCATGCTATCGTTCCAGTTATCGTTCAGAATTTATACTAATTTCAGCATCTTTTTAAAAATATAAAAAATGTTTACAGTTCAACGGGTCATCAAGAAGATTTGAACATATGGATTTTATTAAACCCTGCTGACAGACGGACATGGTTTATTCCCAGAAACCTAATTAACTTTTGATAGTTGGAGAAAAAAAAGTTGACATTTAAAATGGCAACTGCTAACAATGTCTACTTGTCAAAATAACATACACGATTAGACCATAAAATTCCAAATGCTATTCATTTTCACTGTAGCATTTCTGTATATACTAACCTACCTAAAGAAAAACAGCCTGTTCCCAGCATCTGCATCTTTTTTTTAACAATATCAAAATGTTTACAGTTCAGTCATTTAAAGACAAAGATGTTCTATATGCATGATAAATAGTTTTTGACGTGTACGTTACCCTCTGGGGAAAAATGACGTGTATGTCACCTCCTGAAAACCGCAACGTGTACGTTACCGCACCCTTTGTCTTACGATATCTTGAATATTCCTGAATAGTCATGTTTATTATTTGGTACAGGACTTTGGACAATGACAAGCTTTATTTTAAACCTACATTCCAGCGAAAATTCTCTATAGAATCTGTGCTAGGTGCGTAACTTGTGAACAGACGTGTTCGTTACCAAAATATTTTGCATCTTTCGAATCGGTTGGGCAAGGATTATGTAAAAACGGGAGGGAGTTTCATCACGTTACATATATCCGATGAAAGAGCTTTTTATTGCGGGGTTTATACACGTTATCTCGTTTAAAACAATGGCGGATCAAAAAAGTTATAGTGAAAAAACATACCTGAAGCGGGCTTATTTTTAGCACTTTTGCGTGCACGTTATCCGATTTAGTCATGTGGTTTCCCCACCGTGAAGAAGGTGATATTTTCTATTATGTGTGTAAGATTGAATGACATTTGAAGAGTTACTTTCATTAAACTTCTCTTCTAGGAAAAGAGTATTAACAAATAAGATAATTTGATTTTTTTGCATTACCGGGTATTTAACTTTTTCTCCTATGGAAATTATTTTTCTTATGATATCGGTTTCAAAACTGGCAGCAAATATGGGTGGGGTATAAGGTGATTAAAAGTCTTTTGTGGGAACAGTACTGTTTATGTAGTCAGGTCAGTTGCATTAATGGAGTGTAGGCCAACAGTTCTTCTTTATTTTCATGCCCCCTACACCCCTTTCACTCTGTGCCATTATAGTGGAGCTTTGGACTCTGGACAATATGCTTAAAAATCAAATGAGCCGTGCCATGGGAAAACCAACATAGTGGCTTTGCGACCAGCATGGATCCAGACAAGCCTGCGCATCCGTGCAGTCTGGTCAGGATCCATGCTGTTCGCTAATGGTTTCTCTGATTGCAGTAGGCTTTAAAAGCGAACAGCATGGATCCTGACCAGACTGCGCAGATGCACAGGCTGGTCTGGATCCACGCTGGTCGGAAACCCACTATGTTGGTTTTCTCATGACGGGGCTCAAATGTAGTGAGGGAGGTAACTTGACAGTTATATCCAAATCTTACAGAGGAAGTCCTGGTGATTAGTCCAGGGAGTTTGTTTGTTTTGTCTGTCCCTTCACTTGCCTTTCACTGATGTAAGTTCAAAACCTTGCATTGGGTGTTAAATGTATGGAAACCCTCTAGCTAACTAATAGAAGGTCAGTAACTCTATCCAAGTGTTTGCCCATGCTTGAAAAAACACTCAGGCACCTGGGTCTCCCACTAGCCTCAAACTCTGGAAATGTTCTCATGAGATTTTACTTGTGTCAATGTTACTCTTAAAACATCAAAAACAAATTATCTGCCCCTAGGATGCCAAATTCTGTACTGGTAACTGGCTATAGTTGACTGACCATCATTAAATGACTGAAATACTGTTGAAAAGAAAATGGTATTAATCCAAAGGAACGGAAAGTCAATTTTTGCTACTGAAAATGTTTTCACCATATCATGTCATATATCATGTATGTAAGCTAGCCCAGAGTTTCATAGTGGAGTATACTAAACAGCTATTAATGAGCAATGTTAATTGCTTGTAATGAGAGACAATATGTTTTGTTTCATTACTAAAATCAGCTTTTACCCTAAGTGCTATGTAAGTACATTTTCACACAAAGCCAGAAGTGTTGCTTTGTGGTAATATCTGTCGTCTGTAGGGACATATATATATACATCTGAAGCAGTAAGAAAGAAAACACAACAAAAACTCCCAAAGTGTTTCAATTATGAGGGGACATATTGTTTTTGCCCTGACTGTCCGTCCGTCTGTATGTCACACTTCATCACTTCATTTCCGAGCAATAACTGGAGAACCATTTGACCTAGAACCTTCAAACTTCATAGGGTTGTAGGGCCGCTGGAGTAGACGACCCCTATTGTTTTTGGGGTCACTCAGTCGAAGGTCAAGGTCACAGGGGCCTGAACATTGAAAACCATTTCCGATCAATAACAAGAGAACCATTTGACCCAGAATGTTGAAACTTCATAGGATGATTGGTCATGAAGAGTAGATGACCCCTATTGATTTTGGGGTCACTCCGTCAAAGGTCAAGGTCACGGGCCTGA
The DNA here is from genome assembly GCF_021730395.1 of Mercenaria mercenaria. Classification (NCBI taxonomy): domain Eukaryota; kingdom Metazoa; phylum Mollusca; class Bivalvia; order Venerida; family Veneridae; genus Mercenaria; species Mercenaria mercenaria. Next base: position 1,843 of record NW_026460440.1, on the reverse strand, counting down.
ACATTGAAAACCATTTCCGATCAATAACTAGAGAACCACTTGATCCAGAATGTTGAAACTTCATAGGATGATTGGTCATGAAGAGTAGATGACCCCTATTGATTTTGGGGTAACTCCGTCAAAGGTCAAGGTCACAGGGGCCTGAACATTGAAAACCATTTCCGATCAATAACTAGAGGACCACTTGACCCAGAATGTTGAAACTTCAGAGGATGATTGGTCATAAAGAGTAGATGACCCCTATTGATTTTGGGGTCACTCCATCAAAGGTCAAGGTCACAGGGGCCTGAACATTGAAAACCATTTCTATCAATAACTAGAGAACCACTTGACCCAGAATGTTGAAACTTCATAGGATGATTGGCCATGAAGAGTAGATGACCCCTATTGATTTTGGGGTCACTCCATCAAAGGTCAAGGTCACAGGGGCCTGAACATTGAAAACCATTTACGATCAATAACTAGAGAACCACTTGACCCAGAATGTTGAAACTTCATAGGATGATTGTACATGCAAAGTAGATGACACCTATCGATTTTGGGGTCACTCTGTTAAAGGTCAAGGTCACAGGGGCCTGAACATTGAAAACCATTTCTAATCAGTAACTTGAGAACCACTTTACCTAGAATGTTGAAACTTCATAGGATGATTGTACATGCACAGTAGATGACCCCTATCGATTTTGGGGTCACTCCGTTAAAGGTCAAGGTCACAGGGGCCTGAACATTGAAAATCATTTCCAGTCAGTAACTTGAGAACCACTTGACCCAGAATGATGAAACTTAATAGGATGATTGGTCATGCAGAGTAGATGACCCCTAACGATTTTGGGGTCACTCTGTTAAAGGTCAAGGTCACAGGGGCCCAAACATTGAAAATCATTTCCGGTCAGTAACTTGAGAACCACTTGACCCGGAATGTTGAAACTTCATAGGATGATTGGTCATGCAGAATAGATGACCCCTAACGAGTTTGGCATCACTCTGTTAAAGCTCAAGGTCACAGGGGCCTGAACATGGAAAACCATTTCCAGTCAATAACTTGAGAACCTCTCGACCCAGAATGTTGAAACTTCATAGGATGATTGTTCATGCAGAGTAAATGACCCCTATTGTTTTTGGGGTCACTCTGTTAAAGGTCAAGGTCACAGGGGCCTGAACATTGATAATCAGTTCCGATCAATAACTTGAGAACCACTTGACCCAGAATGTTGAAACTTCAGAGGATGATTGAACATGCAGAGTAGATGACCCCTATTGATTTTGGGGTCAGTCTATTAAAGGTCAAGGTCACAGGGGCCTGGTCATGTAAAATCATTTTTTGGAAATAACTTGAGAACCACTTTACCTAGAATGTTGAAACTTAATAGGATGATTGGACATGCAGAGTAGATGACCCCTATATATTTTGAGGTCACTTGAACAAAGGTCAAGGTCACAGGAGCCTGAACAGTGACTTGAGAACCACTAGGCCAAGAGTGTTGAAATTTAGCGGGAGGACTGGACATGCCAAGTAGATGATCCCTATTGCAGCCAACCATCAGTGTCTCTTTGACTTTTGCTCCTGACCCCTATTGACTTCTTGCCTATAGGACTTTGCATTGGGGGAGACATGCACTTTTTTACAAAAGCAATTTCTAGTGTTGTTTCCTTTTAAATATTTAATTTTATAGAGTTATACAATAATCCCTCTATAGACTGTATGTCAAGGGAATTTATTCATTACATTAAATATGTTGTGTCTGTATTTTGTAGGAGACAAGTCTGGTGAAGAAAACAACATGAATGGACATTTACAGAGAGGCTTACCCCCAACCCCCACACATGGAATGCATTATGACCC
>NW_026460439.1:0-5994 GCF_021730395.1 Mercenaria mercenaria | reverse complement strand
ACGATGGAGCATTTATTTCTTCCGCCCGGAAACATCTTCAATGACAAATGCTGATATATCATACATTCTATCTGTCATTGTCAGCTGGTTATTATAAGAATATAGTCCTTGGAGATATTGAAAATACATGTGAATTCACGCGAGAGAACATTTAATGCGTATCTATCAAGTTAAACAGAAACTTGAAAACACACTGCATTCGTCATATTAAATAGATAAGCTAATTCACTGTGGGTCAATCTGAGAATATAATGATGTTCTATGTAACAAAACAGATTTAACAGCAGGATATTATAACTATCATCAGGCAGTTTTGCATTTCTGGATTCCTTAGATTTTATTTTGTGAGCCTTACGTCTTATACTAGTTGTTATATGCATGCACAATATAACTACAAAGTGGTAGATATTTAGATTTCTATGTAATATCCAAGTACACTTTATTTTAATAAGAACCATAGAAATAATCTAAAAAAGCTTTATAAGTCACCCTCACATGATACTAATAGCTTAATTATCATAGTATGCTAAACAGCGAAAATCAGACTAATCTATATTGCAAACATCGTTTAGAAATAATTACTTGATGCCGAACTGACTTTTATTTTTACGTTATGCGTCTATTCTTAGTAAATTTAATTAAGCTAAACCCCTGAACATTTTGACAATAGTGTTTTCATTGTTGTGTTCATGTGAACCTGTCCTGAACAATAACTCTTTCCATACTAAACACTTCATGATTGCATGTAAGTATTTTGCAACCTATATTGTTTTTAAAAAAATTCAAGAACGAAGAGAAGTTGCATTTGCTTTAGGCCTGATAATCATGTATTTGCGTTATTTACTTATGAATTCTTGCGTAAGATAATACATGATAAAAGTTTTGTGTTTTAAAAGTCTTTTATCTTTGCACATTCTAGAATTTTTACTTAAAATTCAATGAAATGTTATTAAACTTCATTTTTGCCTACACCAAAATTAAAATTGGTTTTGAACATTTTCTCGCATGGAGGAGCCGGCCTACTAGTACTACAATAGTCAGATTGTATCCCTGATACTCTTTGTTGTTAGGAGTATAATGATAGTATTTTATCTTATTAAGAATTCACGCCATATTTTAGAGTGCCTAATTAGCAAAAGATATTTAACTGCTACTGGACACGTTATATATATTGTTTTAAATTTGGCATCTACTTTAAGCGAACCATTTTAAATGGTACTCTGCCTACGCAAGCAAATTGAGTAAGTTGTGTAACTTCCTTTCAGAAAATGGAGAAAAAAAGTCATGATACAGTTGCCACAAATTATCTAATGTTTGCATTCAGTTAATATATGGTTCTGAAGATATATTCTAATGCACAAATGTACATGTAATCTGCCATACAACATTTGTACTACCATATATCTATCAGTGCTTGTAAAATGATGACGGATTAAAGTTCCTTTTAGGTAACTGCTTTTTATGACATACATTTGCCTGTGACCATTATATTTTAAGTTGTATTAACTTTATATTTCTTTTCCAACGTCAGCTAATATTATTTTAGATACATTTGCTACTGTTATAGAACTTACAATTTTTCTACACTGACATTATGTTAAAATTCCTGACAACTTTGCATGGCACGTTTCTCATGACGTGCTACCGTAGTATAAATTTAATTGTCCTCGTATGATATTTGTTTCATCATTTTATTTTGTGGGTGGGGGAGGGGGGGATAACAATCATGTAATTGAATAATAATTCGAAAAGAAGTATGTACTGAAGTTTTCTTTAAATAATTAAAATGTTTTGTAGGGCTATATTGGTTTTGCAATTCTGTTACCTTTATGTAAATTATTTGCTCCCCAGTGAGTACTATGGAGGGTGTCATTCGCCACAAAAATAACCTGCTATAATTCATGGTAAGAATGTGATATCATTACCAGAATGACATCTCTGTTAAATGGTGAAACTGGACGATTACAAACTGAGTTTTCTCAACTGTATAATGCTTATAAATTGAATTATATCAAGTGTCAAATTTTATGTTCGTGTTTAACTTTATAAAATTCATTATTACAATTGCGTAATTACTAATTACAAAGGACCATGTATGATAAGGCACAGTTTTAGCCCCCAAATTTCGAAGAAAATGAAAGTAAAAATACATCTCAACGATATGGATTATTTGAAAGATAAAGGCTTAATCTTGCATTTTTTGAAGAAAAAATGTATCAGTTTTGCGTTAAAAGTCATGATCCATGGTCTAGTTTCATGTCATCAACACAGATTTTGTACATTTTTAGATGTTTTCATGCACTTTATCAACAAAGTACGATACGAGCGCAGGGGAGAACAATTTTAGTTTTTGGATATGTGTTGAGGATTACAAAAACACGGAGAATGATACATGAAAGAAGATTGTTCTAAGGTGCGCTCGTAGTAAATTTTGAACAAATACGGTATTTTTCCGAACATTTTTACTCTAAAAATAGCCATATAAAGGGACGAAACTCTTGCTTTACTTGAAGAGCTTGGCGTAAAGGTAAATAAAACATCTTTTTATTATTGATGCAATATGCTATCACAGAATGATGTCAGAGTAAAATAACTTTTACTAGAATAACTAGATAACTTTTTGCCTGTAGAAAACATTTCACATTCCATATGTTTGGCCATTAGGCCTTCCATTGGCCATCAAGATACAGACATCGCTAAGATAGTTTCAAATGACTGAAAAACGAAATGATCGGTGTGATAAAAATGTATTTCGGGGCGTAACAGTTTAAACAAAAGTAAATGATATTATAGATAATCAAGTGGTGTCAGCAACAATTACAAATTAGACTTTTTAACCAGGTTTTCAACGAAAACCTGAGTTATTAGATTGGGGTATGTCGTTGGTCGGGCGGGCGGGCGGATGGTCGGGCGGTGTCAAACTGGTGTTTCCGGTCAATAACTTTTGTTTCGGTAAAGATATTTGAATAAAACTTGGTTTGTATGTAGCTTATATCAAGACAAAGGCTGTGATTGATTTTGGGGTTTCTGGGGTCAAGGTCAAGGTCACTGTTACTTAAAATAGAAAAACGGTTTCCGGTCAATAACTTAACTTAGGAATGAGCTATCATGGTGAAACTTGGTGTATAGAAAACTTATATAAAGTTGTAGCTTGGGATTGATTCTGGGGTTTCTGGGATCAAGGTCAAGGTCATTGTTACTAAAAATAGGGTTAGGTTAGGGTTAGGGTTAGGGTTAGGGTTTGCTTTAAAGTGGTGCATTGTGATTCAGTATACTTTTTTATTCTTATGAAAAGTGTTGAAAACCTGGTTTCGTGGCATTGCCGCGTTTCTTGTAATATGTATGTAACTAGTTTACTTCCGAAAATTCTTCTGCATTTTTATATCAGGAAAAAGAAACGATGCCTCAAGAGCCAATACGTGATTTAGAAGTTCCTTGTTCCGTTCAAGGGAAAACAATAATCTCAATTGACTTTAAATGAACGAGAACAATCCACTAAATTTGGATTTCTTCTTTCGAAAAGTTCGTGATCATTAACTGGAAGTAACGGCGTTTAAACACAATGCATCTCAAGTGCTGGTGTCCTGTCCCTATTTCAAATGTCCGTATGGACTAATTGTCTTTACCAATGACAAAAAGTACAACAAGGAAGACAAGTGTGGTATTCTAAGAAGACGGCTTTTAAACACAATGCATCTCAAGTGCTGGTGTCCTATCCCTATATCAAATGTCCGTATGGACTAATTGTCTGTAAGAATGACAAATAGTACAAGTACAAGGAAGACAAGTGTGGTATTCTAAGAAGAAGAAATTTGAACAATTAAATATACTTAAAAATAAATTGAAACACTTACGCGTTGGGATGGGAATAAACATTTTCGTTTTATCTTTTACACATCATATTGAAATCCTAAATAATAGATTAAAGAATTAATACAATCCTGGTGGGATTCAATGTATGTCAGTAACAACAAGGCCAGGTATCCAGTTAGGAAAGCCTTTCAACATAAAACAAAGTTTCAAAAATCATGTATATATGAAACTTAATCTGATCTTAATTGATGATCATCAAATGAGTGAAACTGCTATATAAAAAGATAACTATATGAATTTTTCCCTAATTTTCATGAGTCAGTTCCTGAGTACAATTACAGAGTGACTTCTTGCGCACTTGAATAAAATGAAGACAATGCAGTATGTATTTACAGCAAATCATCTAGTCTCAACCACTTATTTTAAACGTGAATTGCAACAGGAAGTAAATGGTAACGTACATAATTTTGCTCTTTTACACCACAAGCTGGGTCAAGTGTTTAAGTGATGTGTTTCAATCTAATATTGTTTATGTATGTTTGTAAGATAGTTCATAGTAAATAATTGAGTTACAATGTATAATAGACAGAAAACAAAATATATTTCGTACTTTGTTACTAATATTGTAAACATTTCCTGTCTTATTTTTCATTTTATAAAACTACACAGCTACACTTGGATTGTTTAATTATGTCTGTTTTGAAAAGTTAAAATTGTTATGTAAGATCTTGTTGTACCCTTGGATTTGTGTTTTGAGCGAATTTGGGCTAAAGTCACATGAACTCCTTTCATATTTTTTGTCAGGTCCTGTTCTAACCGCTCATACAAACTATTTTCCTACACTATCTGTCTCCCGATACTGACCAACCCTTTACAGGGACGTAGACACTTCCGTGCGCGTCAAGCCAAAAAAAATCTGTTAGTAGAAAATAAAAGAAAATCGAGCCAAGTAAAAGGGAAAGAAACATTTGTTAGTAATTAAAACAAGAGGACCATGATGGTCCCGAATCGCTCACCTGTCCCCAATTGACACAGTTTTGAACTGAGTATGACGTCGTTTTTTCTATTATTTGACAAAGTGACCTAGTTTTTGAGCTCATGTGACCTAGTTTTGAACTTGACCTAGATATCATCAAGATAAAATTTCTGACCAATTTTCATGAAGATCCATTGAAAAATATGGCCTCTAGAGAGGTCACAAGGTTTTTCTATTATTTGACATAATGATCTAGATTTTGAAGGCACGTGATCCAGTTTCGAACTTGACCTAGATATCATTTAGGTGAACATTCTGACCAGTATTCATGAAAATCCATTCAAACGTATGGCCTCTAGAGAGGTTACAAGGTTTTTCTATTTTTAGACCTACTGACCTAGTTTTTGACCGCAGTTTACCCAGTTTCGAACTTGATCTAGATAGCATCAAGATGAACACTCAGACCAACTTTCATACAGATCCCATGAAAAATATGGCCTCTAGAGAGGTCACAATATTTTTCTATAATTTGACCTACTGACCTAGTTTTTGTTGGCACGTAACCCAGTTTCAAACTTGACCTAGATATCATCAAGATGAACATTCTGACTAATTTTCATGAAGATCCATTTAAAAGTATGGCCTCTAGAGAGGTCACAAGGGTTTTCTATTTTTAGACCTACTGACCTAGTTTTTGACCGCAGTTGACCCAGTTTCAAAGTTGACGTAGATATCATCAAGATGAACATTCAGACCAACTTTCATACAGATCCCATGAAAAATATAGCCTCTAGAGAGGTCACAAGGTTTTTTATTATTTGACCTACTGACCTAGTTTTTGTCGGCATGTAACCCAGTTTCGAATCTGACCTAGATATCATCAAGATGAACATTCTGGCCAATTTTCATGAAGATTCATTCAAAAGTATGGCCTCTAGAGAGGTCACAAGGTTTTTCTATTTTTAGACCTACTGACCTAGTTTTTGACCGCAGTTGACCCAGTTTCAAACTTGACCTAAATATTATCAAGATGAACATCAGACTAACTTTCATACAGATCCCATGAAAAATATGGCTTCTAGAGAGGTCACAAGGTTTTTCTTTTATTTGACCTACTGACCTAGTTTTGGTCGACATGTAATCCAGTTTCAAACCTGACCTTGATATCATCAAGGTAAACATTCTGGCTAATATTCATGAAGATC
>NW_026460438.1:0-1314 GCF_021730395.1 Mercenaria mercenaria | reverse complement strand
AAACAAGAGCTGTCACTATTAGTGACAAATGCCCCCTAGCATTTATGCCACACGGCAAGTAATTTTAAAATCCCTTCATTGGACGGGACAAGAAACAGAAAATGTTAACAACCATTAACCTCTATTTGTGACCTTGACCTTAGAGCTAGGGGTCTAGATCTTGCGCACAACATGTCTTCTCAATATGGGAAACATTATGCCAAGTAATTTCAAAATCCCTTGATGAATGGCAAAGTTATGAACCGGACATGAAACAGATCATGTTAACCTTTAACCTCTAACTGTGACCTTGACCTTAGGGGTTTGGGTCTTGCGCATGACTCATTATGGTGAACATTTATGCTAAGTTATTTCAAAATCCCTTCATGGATGGCAGAGTTATGGATTATAAACGAAACAGACCCTGTTTTAACCTTGGACATCTTAGTGTGACCTAGACCTTGGAGCTAGGGGTCCGGATCTTGCGCACAACACAGCGTCTCATTATGGTGAACATTTATGCCAAGTCATTTCAAAATCCCTTTATGGATGGAAGAGTTACAGCCTGGAAGAGAATTTATATGGACACACGGACAGACTCATGGACAGTGCTATTTTAATATGCCCACCTTTAGGGGCATAAAAATCTTAAAGAATCTGTTCCCATCTGCAGGTATGTGCATTACGAATTAATTGCGCTGATATACACAGAACTCATAAACAAGAGGACCATGATGGTCCTGAATCGCTCACCTCTTCCCACATGACCCAGTTTTGAGTATGACCTCGTTTTTTCTATTATTTGACATAGTGACCTAGTTTCTGAGCTCATGTGACCCAGTTTTGAACTTGACCTAGATATTATCAAGATAAAAATTCTGACCAATTTTCATGAAGATCCATTGAAAAATATGGTCTCTGGAGAGGTCACAAGGTTTTTCTATTATTTGACCTATTGACCTAGTTTTCGAAGGTATGTAACCCTGTTTTGAATTTTACCTAGATATCATCAAGGTGAACATTCTCACTAATTTTCATGAAGATTTCATGAAAAATATGGCCTCTAGAGAGGTCACAAGGTTTTTCTATTTTCATACCAACTGGCCTAGTTTTTGACCGCATGATACCCAGTTCTGAAACTGACCTAGTTATTATCAAGGTGAACATTCAGGTCAATTTTCATGAAGATCCATTGAAAAATATGGCCTCTAGAGAGGTCAAAAGATTTTATTAATTTTAGACCTACTGACCTAGTTTTTGACCGCAGTTGACCCAGTTTCAAACTTGACCTAGATATCATCAAGATGAACATTCAGACCAACTTTCATACAGATC
>NW_026460437.1:0-5451 GCF_021730395.1 Mercenaria mercenaria | reverse complement strand
TTCTATTCCATTATTATTAGAAATTAGATTTTTATTGCTCATTTATATAATTAAACTTTTTTATTTTCTAAATTAAATTTGTTCAAGATCGCTAAACGGAACCCAACTATTAAATTTTTCGCTATAACCCTTCCATTTTACTAAAGCTTGTTTTTTCTTATAGTCTCGTCTAATAACTTTTTCAATTCTAAAACCTTCTTGTGTAGTATGTAAAAGTTCTTGTCCGTAAAATGAACCTTGAATTATTTCATCATTTAAATCTTTAATAGTGTATGTTCTGGGATTTGTATTATTAATTTTATAAATTATAAATATTTCCTCTGTCCAGTTTGGTGTATATCCTTTTTCAAAATGTCTTTTAAGTTTGCTTAAGCGAACTCGATCACCAATTTTAAATTTTGCTTTGCTCTTTGGTGTCTTTAAATTACAATATAAGTTAAAGTAAACAGTACCTTTATTTAAGTTTTTACTAGCTTCGGTTGGTGTCATTTTTATACTAGAATGTTTTGTTTTGTTATATTTATCAACCATATCCTGCAAATTATCTAAATAAGTATAAGTATTATTTGTTGTAAAATATTTCCACATTATTCTTTTTAAAGTTCTATTAAATCTTTCAATTACTACAGCTTTGCCTTCATTAAATGTATGATACATATTAATCTTATTTTTATTCAAAAATGATTCAAACTTTTTATTATAAAATTCTTTTCCTTCATCCACCCATAAATTTATTGGTAATCGCCCTTTTAAAATTATTTTTTCAAATGCTTCTGTAACAGATTCTCCAGTTTTATTCTTTAATGGAATAACCCAAGCATATTTACTAAATATATCAATAACGGTTAACAAGTACTTTACTCCTTTATTGTATTTTGAAAAAGCTTGCATGTCAACTAAATCAGCTGACCAAGTATCATCAATGTCATTAACTATTACCCTTCGTTTTTGAAATTTTCGTTTAATTGGTTTGTGTAATTCTTCTGCTAATTCATCACTCCAATTTATTTCGGGGGTAGTAAAAGTTTGCTCTACCCCCTTTTCCCGTTTTTTGATTTTTGTCCGAGACCAAGTTTGTATTTCGTTTTGATAGCTGGTTTTACAACTAAATGTTTTGCAATCTTTTCTCCAAATGTTTTTGATTTAGTTTTATTTAAATTGGAAAGCATTTTTTTGTCGCATGTACCCTTTTTTACACCACTGTCATAACAAAAGTCATGGTCCATACATACTGCATCCAGTTCGTTGACAGGAGGTCCGTTATCTAAAGGATTTCCTGGTCCACAATAGTTATATCCTGGGAGTGTTAAACCTTTCTTAGGTAATAAAGGTAACATTGCTTTGTGAATATCTAAATTACCTGCTGTGATAGTACTTTTAACAAACTTTGATTTCATTTTTCCACAAGGTGCGCAGGTAGCCATTAACATTCTTTTCCCATTTTTTGCCGTAACATAGTGAGGATTTATATTATCAGTAAATTTTCTTTCTTTCAAACAATATATTTTATTTTGTAAACTCATTATATTATATGTGTTTAAATTTAACTTTAAAACTTTTTAGTCGGTTTTTACTGGGTTTAAAACCTGTGGTTTTTAAATTGTCCGGCATTGACCAGTCCTGACCAAGGGTCAAAAGGTCAAATGAGGTTATACTGTCTTCGCACAAACAATTACTTTACTACTGGCGGCGTGCGTGGAGATTAACCAGGGGAGGGAAAAAGCCGATTGGTCATTTTTTTCTTTCTGATTAGTACAGAAAGATTAGGGGAAGGAGATGGGGGAACTTACAATGGATTGGGTGTGTTGGGGACAACTGGTTTGCTTTTTCTCCCTTTTTGTGAAAAGAGAAAATAGGAGGAAAAATTAATCAAAGAGGAGAAACAGCCAACTGGTAGGTTTATTTCTCCCTTTGAGTGAAAGGAAAATTAGAGGGAAAATAACCAAGGTTGGTGTTTTTTCCTCCTTTGTTTGTTTGGGGTGGGGGACTAGCCAATGGAGAAAAAAAAACAGATGGAGAGAAAAAAAAACATTTCGTTTTTTTTCTCCTTTTTGTGAAAGGGAAAAATAGGAGGTAAAACTAACCAAGGGTAAAAACCAACTTGTCTGTTTTCTCTCGCCCTTTATTGTGAAAGAAAAAATAAGGGGAAAATTTACCACGGGGGAAAATAAAAAAACAGCTGGTCAGATTTTCCTCTCTTGTTTGTGCACAAAAACTTTTTGCGAAAATTTACTTGTGTTTAGGAGACCAACCGATTGAATTTTTCCCCGAGGAAAAACCGACGGGAAAAATCTTGCCGCAACACTGGGTGCACGTGTGAGTTGGATAACCGTTAAAGTAATTTTAAAATAATTGTATTATTTTGCCGCTGAGACCGTTCCAAGGCGATAACCCTATGAATTTTTATTTCGCTTTGTTTATATGGATTGTATTGTGCTGGTTGTGTGCCTCTATGGTAATTTGTGTGTTCCATGTTTTTTGGGTTGTGGCTTTGGTAGTCTGCATGGGATCCTCGAATTCATTTTATTTGGCTTTCATTGGGAATGCATGTTTTCTTTCTAAACCTTGGAAATATTGAACTACGATTTGATTACTCAATGGTATTTGTGGATTTTTTTTTCAATATAAACAGCGATGCTCTTTTGTTTACGTATCTTACAAAGACACTATTTTCGTTTCCATTAATCTAGAGAGAAATAGATGTGGACTACCGTATATCGTGGCGTATGTCGTATGGTAGCTACTTCACGTGCAACGACAATACCATTAAGAACGACATTTCTATTGGAGGTCATGGTAAAATCGAATGCTTCTCCAACTGTTATGGTAGTTTTGGAAACTTGTACTACAAGTGCACGGACTACAGTTCTGTAGAGGATTGGTCTTCGGGTAAAGGAACACTTACCAAAACAGTGATACCAGCTGATGAAAGCTCTAACGTATATGAATTCGGGTAAGGAAAACATAAATTTATATCCTCTATGGTTATTCTTATTTCATACAATAATAATAGTATCATGTGTATCCGAAGATTTTTTTTTTGCTACGTAAAGAATACTATGTACAGTTTGCTCAGACGTGCTTGCTAAAGCAAACTGTCCACAGTATATTTTTGCTTTGTATGAAAGCCGGAATATTTTTTTCAGAAATTGAAGTCCAGAATTTCTTTTTTTCAGAGTAAACTAAGGACATATTCTTTTTTTCAGTAAATTTTCGTTATATTTGTTGTTAAAAAATAACAGGCGAGATAAAGTTACCAAATTTTGAAGCAAGAAACAGCTTGACACGAAAGATTGCTTCTGACTTTGACCCATTTCATATATAATAAGCAAAATGGTTAAAATGTGTGTAGAACATGAGCCAAGGTGGAAGAGGCTAGGGGGTTCTCCCCAAACAATTTAAAAAATTTAAATGCTGCATCTTGAACTCTGTTGAGAGGAAGAAATCTATGTCATCAATTGTTTCGCTAAATATTTTCATTTTTTTGTAAAAGAAATAGAGAGTGTATTTTTGAAATAATTTAACACTTAACCTTGTTAGCTTTTGTGACCACTCAATGTCCGTCGTGTGCCTCTTGCGTCGTGTGTCGTCCGACCGTCAACATTTCCTACAATTTGAATACCACTGGGCAGATATACACCAAACATCACAAGAATGATCATTGGGTAGCCCCCTTTCAAAATTGTTCAAGAAATTGAATTCCACACAGAACTCTGGTTGCCATGGCAACCGAATAAATCTTCTTGTCCAAAACCGCAAGGCATAGAGCCTTGATATTTGGCATGTAACATCATCTAATGGTCCTCTATGGATGTTGTTCAAATTATGCCCCTGGGATGAAAAGCAGCCCCTCCCCGGGGGTCCCAAATTTTACATAGACCTATATAGTAAAACCTTTTAAAATATTCTTGTCTGAAACCAAAAGACCTAGGCCTTTGATATTTGGTATGCAGCATTAGCCTGGGGTGAAAAGAGACCCTACCCCGGGGTTCATAAGTTTTACATTGACCTATTTAGGAAAACAAAGTTTTGAAAACCTACTTGTCTGAAACCAAAAGACCTAGGCCTTTGATATGTGGTATATAGAATTGCCTTGTGGTACTCTACCAAGATTGTTCAAATTTTTACCCTGGGGTGAAAAGAGGCCCCGCCCCGGGGGTCCCAAGTTTAACATAGACTTATATGGGGAAAAAAAACTTTAAAAATCTTCTTGCCGAAAACTGCAAGGCCTAGGTTTTTGATATTTGGTGTGTACCATTGCCTTGTGAGCCTCTACCAAAATTCTTCAAATTATGCCCCTAAGGTGACAAGAGGCTCTGTCCTGGGGTCCCAAGTTAAATTACATAGAAAAAATATTTAAAAATCTTCTTGTCTGAAAGTTTAATGCCTAGGCCTTTGATACTTGGTGTGTAGCATTGTGTAGTAGATTTCTAACAATATTGTTCAAATTATGCTCTTGGAGTAAAAAGAGGCCCCGCTCCGGGGTTCCTTTGTTATATGAATTATATAGGAAAAATCACAAAAATTATCAGATCATATTTCCTAGACTGTTTAATTATAATTTACTGATGGCCCCATGTGATTAGGGGTTACCTTCCTGTGACCTTGACCTACTGACCTACTGTCTTGTTTTTTTAAGATACAGCCATGAAATTTGGGTGACATGTACAGTTTTGCACACTAATATTAAAATTGACTAGTGACCAAAAAATGTGACCTACTGACCTACTTTCTTAATATTTTAGCATCAGTTTGACATTTGAAACATGTTCACACAACTGAGAAAAGATTTCTATGCTTTCTTACCTATGACGTTCTTACCTGATCTCTTACACTTGTGAGTGTAGCTCACTTTACTCAGGTGAGCAAACCAGGTTCATCATGACTCTTGTTTTACCATTATACACGATGAGCGGTTATACGTCGGGCGTAATAATTTTAAGAGGGTGTACCGACGGTGTCGGAGTATATAAATAGTGTTTAAACACGGTGTTGCCCTTGTTTTCATTAAATTGTCATGTTATCTTGGAGAAATTGTTGTAACCTTGTTGCATTGAGAAGGGGACGCTATAGGTTCCACCGACAAATTTGAACATTTTAAACGCTAAATCCTGAAATCTGGTAAGTTAAAAAATGATATTTTGAACATCAATTTCTACATTCTTATAAGTTTTGAAAGAAAGAAATCTCTGTCACAAACTGATAGCAGAGTGCCAATTTCGAAAGATCTAGAAATATTGGACAAAAGTACCAAATTTTGTACAACGGAAGCTTGGGATAATATAAGACTTTTGACTGTAAGGGTCAAGGTCACAATTATTTTAAATTCTATTTTTAGAACATTCAAAATGGCCGCCTTTAAAACAAATGGCTGTTTTAGCAAAATTTAGTTTTTATTTCATTCTTTATACATGTTCATGTGTAAGCTGATTCATACTTTCTCCTAGGATC
>NW_026460436.1:0-19350 GCF_021730395.1 Mercenaria mercenaria | reverse complement strand
CCGTAGCCGAAGACTTGAGCAATACTATACTTGATGTTGCCTCTAAAACAATCCCTTCTAAAATTGTCACTATTCGTCCTGCAGATATACCATGGTTTCATTCCGGAATTCGAAAACTAATCAGACAGAGAAACAGACTATTCAGAAAGGCAAAGTTAATTAAAAGCGAATTAGCTTGGAATAAGTTCAAGCAAAAACGAAATGAAACCATTCGAGAACTAAGAAAAGCCAAAAGCGACTTTAAAAATAAAATCATTGAGAAAATTAATCAAGAAAATTTTGATACTAAAACATGGTTCAAACTTTCTAAGAAAATTACCAATAAATCGAAGTCAACTGTTTTACCTGTATTGTCTTACAATGGTAGGATAGCGTCTGAAGACACAGACAAGGTCAATATTCTTAATTCGTATTTCTGCGAACAATCAAACATTAACGACAGCAATCACTCACTACCTGCTGGCCCAGAACAACCATCCCATATTCTTTCATCTATTCATATCTCACAACAAGATGTTACAGATGTATATCGACTATTAATCCATCTAAATCCTGTGGTCCGGACATGGTCAGTCCAAGGCTTCTAAAAGAAGGCTCCTCCGTCCTAGCTGCACCGCTTGCTATATTTTTTAATAAACTAATTACCAAGTCGTACTTTCCCTCAGTCTGAAAGACAGCAAATGTTACTCCGATTTACAAAAAGTCTAATCCATCAGACCCTCAAAACTACCGACCAATATCTCTTCTTAGCTGTGTTGGGAAGCTTATGGAACGATGTATACACAAACATTTTTTCAATTTTCTTACACAAAATAACATACTCAGTAGTTATCAATCAGGATTTATACGTGGTGATTCCACAATTAATCAGCTTGTGTATATCTACAATGACATTTGCAAGGCTATGGATGACGGTAAAGAAGTAAGAGTAGTATTTTGCGACATCTCAAAAGCCTTTGACCGAGTATGGCATAAAGGTCTTCTTTTTAAATTGTCCACAATTGGTGTCTGTGGTAACCTACTTCAGTGGTTCAAATCGTATCTCACTCTTCGAGAGCAAAGAGTGGTATTTGCCAATACCTCGTCTGATTGGTCATCCATCAATGCTGGTGTCCCTCAAGGCTCAAACCTCGGACCTGCTCTATTTCTTGTCTACATAAACGACATTATTCTCAATTTACGTTCAAATGTGAGGTTGTTTGCCGACGACACTAGTATGTACATTATTGTCGATGATCCTGCTACGTCGGCAGCAACCTTAAACCAAGATCTCGAGACAGTTCGGAAATGGTCTAGGACTTGGCTGGTCACTTTTAATCCTTCCAAAACTGAGACTCTCACCTTCTCTAGAAAAACGACAAAACCTGTACATCCTGACCTATATTTTGATAATGTCTTGTTAAATCCTATAAGTACACACAAACATCTAGGTCTAACATTGTCGGAATACTGCAAGTGGAATGCACATATCACAAACACAGTCAATAAAGCCTGGCAACGGCTTGCACTTCTACGTTCCTTTAAATACATTTTAACTAGACAGAATCTTGAACGACTATATGTCTCGTTTATTCGTCCTCTACTTGAATACGGTGATGTCGTCTGGGACAACTGTTCCGACTACTTAAAATCAGAATTAGAGTCTGTTCAAATTAAAGCATTAAGAATAATAACGGGAGCAACTAAATATTGTAACTTAGATAAACTTTACCACGAATCCAGTATTGAGCCCTTGGTTAAAAGACGTGGAAAACATAAACTTTCCCTTTTATTTAAAATGAAAAATGAACTAGTGCCGAGCTACTTATGCAATTTGATTCCTCCCAGAGTTGATCATAGGTTTGAACTTAGACACTCTCAAAGGTTACCGTTGATACAATGTAGAACAGAGTTCTATAGAACATCTTTCTTACCCTCTGCTATACGGGAATGGAACAGTTTACCAGCTTCTATTACAGACCAAACGACCATCCATTCTTTCAAAAATGCTTTAAATGATAGAAGCAATCTGATACCCAACGCTCTGTTTAAAATTGGTCAGCGCAAGCTCCAGATGCTTCATACTCGCCTAAGACTGGGTTGTAGTTCATTAAACTTTGATCTCCATCGGCGTTCATTAATTGACTCTCCCTTGTGTAGTTGCGGCTTAGTCGAAACAGTTAGTCATTTCTATTTATCCTGTTCCAACTACAGCCAGCAAAGGCAAAATCTTTTGACTAACCTCCCTTGTCCCGCTACGATTGACAACCTTCTGTTCGGCAACGAGCATCTGTCTTTTGAACAAAATAAGCATGTCATAATGAAAGCTCAGCAATTTATAGCTGCGACAGGTCGTTTTGATCCGAGTCACAACGGTTGATGAGTGGAGGTCCCCGAGTAGCTGAATATATATATATTTTACATTACTTTCTTCTATTTTCGTATTTTTTTCATCCGTCTACATTAGGTTGAAAAATACTCAGTTTTTACCAGTTTCTACTTCAATTTTCTTCTAAGTTCATTTTTCTACGACGTTAATCATTTAACAGTACTAATCTTGTTGCAACCTGTCATAACAAAAATTTATTTGTATGTATTAGGAAATGGATTCATATAAGTTACCTTGTAACTTTTTTCCTAATCCTAACTGTATTTGTTACAATGATGTTTATGTTATGTGTACCTGATTGATTGAAATAAATACTGTTTAAACTAAAACGCATCCGTGTACGACTCAAAGCAGGTACGAAAATCGCATTACAAGCCTGTTTTAATCCCGGGCTACAGTGACTTATGTGTTTGTCCCTCCCTGTCATTGAAGTTATATCTTTGAAGTTATAATTGTGATATACAATTTGAAGGGTTGCATTGCCGATTCGGTGCATTTGGTTATGGCAGGGTGACGGTATAAATGCGGAGTAAAATTACATATTTACAGAGCAAATATTTTCCATACGTTGCATATGAAAAACTATCTGATATCTGGTGATTACTTTGAGCTTTCGCAAAAGTTATCCGTTTAGGGTTTAACGTAAATGAGGACCTCACACGTTATTAAAAGTAGACGCATGCAGTAGTTAAACGACATTACTTGAATTAAATTGGTATAGCCTGTTAACTTTGTGCCCAAGATACACATCCCTTATAATTTGCTTGCATTTTATAATATTTTTCCCATTTGTGCTGGAAAATTGTAGACCGGTACTTGTGGTGCCTACAGCGCGCTATTCCGATTCCGACGTCTAGTTTGTAGTTATTCCTACATACCATGTAATTAAAAATGTACGTTTTCACTCGATCTTAAAAACAAGCTACAGCGACATAATGACCTGTAAACAAATTACACACATTACTTTCACTACTACATAGGAATATATAAATTATAATCGCCCATGTGAAGGCTACATTGCGCCATCTTTATGTTGTACATACATTTTTTAAGAAAAAAAAACAGAAACAGTAAGTACTCGTTAAAGAGTGTAAAGGTGCATTTGTTTAGTTTCATCGGATGTTTTCAGTGCAATTGCAACTGTCATTTTCTACCATATCAATTCAGATTGGCTCGACTTTACCTCATTAGGCAACTTTTCAATATTTTCTTTTTTCCGTCTCAATTTTATTTGAATGTGCGTGAAAAAGTTAGATTTAGTTAGATAACGCCTGTTTCATTGCACTTTCGGTAATACATGTCGGCAATTATAATTTATACAATATATAATTAATAACTGGAGATCATTCCAGTAGAATCCTTTCCATTATTAATATCAACTAAAATAATTGTATAGACATTACATATTTGATAACAACTGTAGAGAAAACCAGACCCTTCCCAGGATGGCAAACACCCGCGCGTGATGGGCGTCGACCCTCTCTACAACGTCAACTCGGTGGCACCCCAGTTTCTTGTACTGTTGCGGGACTGGACTCCGACACCTTGCATGCACGGACCCCTCTACAACGGCCATCCGGTGGGACTCCAATTTCTTCTACGGTTACAGCCAGGCAATCTACTGCTGGATGCGAAATGGCGTTTTCAAGCGTTCCTGACCAAGCACACAAGTCAGTTTTATTTTTCATATTGTAATCATATTGTAATCATACCTTTACGCTTAAAATTACCTACTCATAGACTTATTCAATAAATTACATTTCTATCTTTAAACATATTTCCAACATCATTAATTACAAAACGAAACACAAGAGAAAAATATAAAACAAAAGGATTTGAGCAACAAGTTTTTTTCAAAATTTATGAGCGTCCGCCACTATCGAAAAACACGACAAATAAACACGTACTTTTGCTAAATGGAAGTTTTATAACAGAATGGCATAATGTTCAAGGCTAATTTCTGTAGAACAAGCATCATTAATTTTGTATTATATAAGGTATTAACTTATAAATACATTAAAACATCAATATACTTTATCAATGAACAGAATGGTCACGTTCCAAAAATTATTTCAAAATTGGACGACAAAACTTTGGAAAAGATCATTAAATTATAGCTTTAACTATTTTTTCTGGTGTCAAAGATCACAGAACACGACCGTATGAATTTTCACTGGAGTTAAAATATTTCAAACCAAACCAGGAACTGTATTTTTATCAGAAGGCGAATTATCGTTGAACGTGCGCGGACCTTTTTGACTGTTCTGTTATAGGATGACGGAAGGATATCTTGACATTTATTTTGATTTATTTGATTTTAGGAAGCAGATCAGTTATTTTTGTAGCAAGCTATCGTAAAATGTAAATGCTATTTTTTGTGCGTTCATATGGTTATGAACCACACTTGAAGGCAAAGTATCGCTAACGCGATTCATGAATTTGCAAGAAGTCTCAATGTACTTTATACCCGTATAAACGCACAGAAATTATAATTCAGTTCTTAAATAATGTACAATCATACGTGTTGCAACAGAATATATGCAAATTACCTTGCAGTAAGTACTCTAGAATGCCTATGAACTGATCAGACTGCTGAGGACAAACTTTGACTTATGCACAATTTAAAAACAGACAAAATGATGAAGCTATTTCAACAGATTCTTATTTCATTTTTCACCTAAATTTACTATAAATTCTCTTTTATATATTGCAGTTAGGAAAATGTTGTAACCATTATATTGATTTCTAGACCAAGTTATTGTTTGCCATCTGTTGCATGTTTTTGATATCACAATCGTCTTCCTTTCAAAACTTCAAAACAGTTTACGTGAAATGAATCACTACGTTATTGGAAACCATCAGGTAAATAATTATACAGAGACAAAAGTCGTGTGACAGGTGTTTAGGCTGAATTATAAAATCTATATCACGAAACAATGATAAAGTAATTGTGCAGACGATATTAGTAATTAAATATTAAGTGGTTCTGAGTATTTATTGCTGAGTATTTATTGCAGAGAGAGAGAGAGAGAGAGAGAGGGAGAGAGGGGGGGGGGAAGAGAGAAAGACAGACAGACAGTTTATTCAAACAAAAGGCAATATGCACATATGTATATCCTAGGTTTCTAAATTACTTTCTGGTACTTATAACATGTGTAAATGTTTAGTTCTGCTCATCTCGGGGCTAGAGGGCTTGCACTTCCACTACCGTCAATCAAACCGAACCTGCAACATTTTCGTTTAAGTCGTGTTGGGTGACCTGTGGTTTTCCTATAATCATTTCGCGCGTTACATGCCACGAATACATTCCCTACAGTTTATGAACTCAGCGCCAGGTTATAGTGATTAGTACAGCCAGTCTACCTAACCCTCTGACCTGTGACATTCCGTGCAAAGCATAGTTGTTAAGTCGTATAAATACTATAGCCTACTTATTAACGGTTAATGCGCATACGATAATGTTACACACTGATAGCCACACGAGAACTACATGCAGATATAGACTTGTCATAGTGCACTACTGCGGGAAATATAAAGCGGAAGTATTGGACTGGGAAATTCATGGCATGATTAATTTTGATTGATGTATTTTTTTCTGCAATAAATTTTGGGAAATGAGTGTAAGGGCATAAGAAGAAGGCGGCTGGAATTGAAATTTGGTTTCTTTATACTAACCCCTCCCTCGACGGAGTGATGTAGGGTTGAGTAGGTGCTTTGCAGTATAATGAAACGGAAATATATAGTCATAATGGTATGATTTCCATGTAGAAATTAATGAAGTGATAGTTTATATGACTGAAACTGAGTGTTATACTATGGCAATGAGGATAACAAAGTCTAAATGTTCATTTATGATCTGTTTGTTTTGCTGTCGTTAATTCTCTTTGATTATGGGATAGATAACTTATTATTATTTAGGAAATAATCCTTTGGAATTCATAGTTGTTAAAGACACGGTTGCTTATCCTTCCAAATTTTACTAGTGATGGACAATTGCCATAAAGATGATTGTTTTTGTAGTCAATACCAGCTATAGTATATATGCATCTGAAATCATATATGTATTTAGAAATTTAAATGTATTTAGATTTAAATAAGTATTTACCATAACAAGTGCAAGTGGAGCAAGAAAAAAAAAACAACAAAATTTTATAAATTTTGATCGAAATTTTGATAAAAGAGCAACAGCAGGTCTGCCGTCACAAACTTTATTAGTCAATGACCAAGACAACAACATACTCATATGCTATAATGGCCGCCAATTTTAATTTGCCACGCCAATATGTGGCAAAAACAGCAAGTACTTCTGTACATGCTATCTTAAAAATTCTTTCGCAAAAGTAAAGTACTTCAAATTCTCATGCACGCCATACTTTTCAATTTGATTTTATACCACCAACAAAGCAGCAGTCAACATTAAAAACTTAACTTTCCCATGGGAAATGCTATTTTCCCATAGGAATGCGGTCTTTTCCCATGGGAAATACACTTTCCCATGGGAAAATACCTTTCCCATGGGAAGAACATATGGTAAATTTCCCATGGGAAATATATTTGTTTCTTAAAATGATAAATCATTATCTTTTAAACTTATTTTACACTAGGTGGATCATAATATGACTTTGGAAAAAGTTATTTGTCATTTTATCATTTTACAGATTTTCCCATGGGAAACCGTTCCCATATTTTGGCCATGGGAGGACATTCCTATGGGAATCATTTCCTATGGGAAATATTTCCGATGGGAAGACTTTTAAAATATTCCCATGGGAAATATTTTCGACGGGAATAAATTCCGGTGGGAATATTTGATATAAAATGAGTCATGTGTATAATTTTCCAAAATACTTGATAAGAAACTGAAAATTCTAAACTGAATAATACCTTTATAGATATGGAAGTCGTCGATACTATCGTTTAAATAGGCATCAAATTGGAATTCTAACACGATCCGATTTATTTTCCTATTAAACAAAGAAGGCAGAAAACAGTAAATTATTATACAACTGTTCTGACGTCACAATTATTACGTCATGGCGTCAAACGGCATAGCGGCGCGCTGGAAAAGAAACCGATTGACGTGCAAATATTTAATGAATGTCGTCAAGGATGTACTTAAAAATCCTTGGTAATGTGTTAAAATCGAAATAATATATCTCATTCAGTGATTTTTCACGGGGCCTCCGTGACCGAGTGGTTAAGGTCGCTGACTTCAAATCATTTCCCCTCTCATCGATGTGGGTTCGAGCCTCACTCGGGGCGTTGAATTCTTCATGTGAGGAAGCCATCCAGCTGGCTTACGGAAGGTTGGTGGTTCTACCCAGCATTAAAGCTGGAAAGTCGCCATATGACCTATTATGTGTCGGTGCGACGTTAAATCCAACCAAAAAATTTCTTTTCACACTTAATTTAAATACTGCAAAATTACATCTAAACCACACTGCTGTGATCTGGAGTTACTACTCATACTAACCCTATTAATGCTGGACACGATTGAGTCTATCTTTACGGCCAGTGTAAATCATGATCAACTTGCACATCCGTGCAGTCTGATCATGATCTGCACTGTTCGCCATTCAGTCGGTATCCTTTTGTAAGCACCCCGTTTAACAGTTCATTGTACTGTCCAAACTGAAAGATGGACAGGTTCATTATAGAAATTCAGCAGGGTAAGGGCTAAAATAGAGTTTAATATTCTCTCTCTTCTACGTTCTAATGTCAAAAAATCTGAAAAAAGTGAATAAAACAAACGCTAGCTTTAATCTAAATCCTAAAGTGAAAAAAGTGTTCATTAATCGTTCTGTCTCATGACGCTACTTGATCAAATAGCTCCTGTAATAGCTCCTGCGCTGGTACTAGATTGGTTTTCTAATCATATTCATTATGCATATTTCCTATAACCTCTTTTTGTGTTTAGCATACAATTAAAACACTGTGAAACTACAAAAAAAAAAACTGACAAAGGCTGTGTTGAGTATCATCCTTCACCAAACTCCTGTTCAAATTATTTTGATCGTAGTAGTGGCCGAGTCTGCACTGTGACAAGGTCGTGCAACAGCACAGTCGCGATTAAAACAAATCCCCATTAATGCTGGTTTGCTGTCATTATCACATATGAAAATATAATATTTATATTTTTACGCAGATGGTGTACTGAATTAAATCTAAAAAGATATTGCTAATCTAAAATCTTCTATTTATAAATATGTGATGTTATTTTAATCTGAAACATACTTATTTCGTTCACAAAAGAACTACGTTTGTAGTGTACGGTCAGTTTGTTTTGTTTTGTTTTTTTATCTGTAAATAACACGGAATACCTTTTTTTGAAGATTACATATTATTTACGCCCAATAAAGAACCAATGTATTCCAAATATCGAGGCTTCACAATCTGTCTTGAGTTCTTAAATACTTATAAGAAATGAAGCTCAACAAATTGGCCGAGTTTTGTTAGCGACAAAATGCGATGCAGGGGTACATATGATTAGTTAAGGATCATGGGTTGAAACGTATCTTTTTTAATTTTTAAGTCAGGGGCTGTGCTCATTTTTACGTAATGCACAAAGGAGAGAGATAAAAGGAGGACATGTCTTCTATCAAAATGGTAGGGGAGGGGGTTTGGAACTCCACTGCCGAGATATAGTTTTCGTATAAAAACAACCAAAATGTAGATTCCTGGGCGTTTGGAAAGGGCCTCATACGACGCTTCCTATGCGATATATTGAATGAAAGTCCAGTATGTTAAAGACTAGACCACTTTAGACCATGTTTATCAGTCCGATGTAACCGTAATTTCTTTAGTCATCTTGTATGTAGCAAACGTTGGGTTGGCAGTGGTGCTGGGTAATCGCGTGCCTAGTCCCACGTTCCTGTGGGCCTTTAATTTATTTGCATATACTTGTGACAGCGAAGTTTCATGTAGAGTTCCACAGGAAACATGCCTGAAAAGAGCTCTGTATATACCTAGGCATAATTTCACATATACGTGACGATCATGCCTTTTCGACGCATAGAGCTTATCTCGCAAGTAAGCTCTATACGTCACGACTTGACGCATAGAGCTCACATGTAAGCTCTATGCGCTGTAAGCTCACTGCGGGTCCCTTACTGACTTACACATAAGAACCGAAGATAAAGACTTCCACTGTCCATGAACTACGTCTATACTCAACTTATCTATTTTGATGAACTTTAAAACCATTATAACTAAATATATCAAAAGTTACAGAAAAAAAAAACAAAGAAACAAAAAACATTTATGAGAACAATTTATTTACGACCGATTACTAATATCATGTTTTTAAATTTTTGCCATTCTGTCATTTTTTAATGTTTTTCTATTCTGTCTTTTTTGCATTTTCCAGCAAAAAGTCTTATTTCTATGATCGTAACGGTATAAATTGATTTACAGTACTCATAAAAGAAGACAGCTATTTACGATCGCGCTGTATGAAATTTTACAAGTAAATTAATAGAAAACCGACCGTTTTTTTTTTTGCTTTCTTAAAACGTTAATATCTTACTAAAAATGCTTTAGGACTTGAGCTATATGCATTTTACTGACACATATACTGGTGATACGATGGTGAAAACGTGATGGTAAGATGGTGAATATGCGATGGTACGATGATGAAAACGCGATATTACATACACATTCACCATTTTACTACCGCACCACCGCGATTTCATCATCATGCCATCGCCATCGCCTTTTCACCGTTTCATCATTGTGTCATCGCACCATCGAGTTTTCGTCATCGTACTATCGTGCATCGCGGTTTAGTATTAGATAAAATGTCACGATTGTCCAAACGGAACACCAGTTTTTATAAAATCAATTTATTTACGTCCGATACTTTTCCATACACATGTTCATTTTTAGATTACACGCCACGCCTATGTTATATCGATAAATATGTTACTTTGCACTTTACTGTTCGTATTATAGTTAACAATTTCGCTTTACTGCATGTTTTAAATTGATGGCATTTTTTCATTATCAAAGATTTTTTTAATCTGTTTTTTGCCTTTTCCAGCCAAAAGTCTAAATTAAATGATCGCAGTGGTTTTAAGTTATTTACTTATAAAACATAATAACTATTGACGATCGCTCTGTATGAAATTTTCCCGGTAATTTTACTGCAAATCGTCCGGTTTTATGTAATTTGGTTTAACTTGATAAAAATATCTTAATGAAAATGCCCTGACATTCTGGCTATATTTGTCCCTTATCGATGCTAAAAGTTTGAAGCAAATCTATTGAATAATAAAAGCTGTACACGCGTTTCCTGTGTACGGGACACCTAAATTTCGCGATATAATCTTTAGCTAAAATTTACCTGTTTACCTGTTGCATGCTTACAGTTATAGATATACGTTGTGCATTCGGGCGTAAATGTACTTTTAATATTGAACTAATCCAAGTAAAGGGGTGCTATAGTCTACTAAATAAATATTTTACACATAAAAGACACCAACCAATCGGACATGCTAAACTTGTCTCGTTGGCGCAGTAGGTAAGAGTGAACGTCGCATGCAACTTATTAGGTGTAGGTGTGGGTTCGAATCCCGGAAAAGAAGGACTTTTTCTTGATAACTGTGTCCAACTTTTTTTTCACGAAAGACGTTTTTAACGTTGATGATTCAATGAACGATTCAGAAACAGACACTGCCAGCGAATCTCCGGATTAACCTTGTTTATTTGTGATTTATTTTTCTGATATGAAATAAATTTTTAGAGAAAAAAAGTAACAGAAAACGAATGGGAAAACTGCTTTGTTTGTTTTGGGTTTATCGCCGTTTTTAACAGTATTTCAGTCATGTAACTGCTGACAGTTAACCTAGCCAGTGTTCCTGGATTCTGTACCAGTAAAAACCTGTTCTCCGCAAGTAACTGCCAACTTCCCCACATGAATTATCAGAGGTGGAGGACGAATGATTTCAGACACAATGTCTTTTATTAAATCGTCACGGAGAACATACGCCCCACCCGAGGGTGGAGCCCGCGATCACTTGACCAACGCTCTCCCTACTGAGCTAAGCGGGTGGGCACGAATGGGAAAAATGAAGAAAACTAATTCAAAACAGTAAATATTGAAGTCCAGGCAATAAAATATGATACGTACTTTTTGAATTACAATGTATGATTCATAATACAATAAAAAGAAATTTTGCCGGGGTTCGAACCAACAGGTCGCGTGCATGCCATGTATCAGGGGCAATCGCACTTACAAATACGATGTGCAGTCTCTGATCGCAACTCGGTTAATTTCTTACATTACATACCTTTTAAGGCTACTTCTTACGTAAATCATCCGCCGAGATTATCCGAAAACCAGATCCACCTTAGTTAATGAAGTCGTCCAAAGGTCATTTTTGAAGGTCAAAGTATATCTTTTTTTTCTTTTTAATACCTGTCGTCGTCTGCTTGTTTACTACACGTCATCCCTACAGGATTTACTACTAGTTTACCCTTGTTTTGTTTTGTTTTATTCATTTTTATTTGTTTACGCTGCGCTGCGTAGTTATGACTGTTTCCAGTCAAAGTAATCAATCGTAGGCCCAGCGAAATTTGAATTTTGAGACCCGTTGCCAGATACAGGTCGGTGCCTGGATTGATTCCAAAGAATTAGATTCATATTATATAATTAAAAGGGGGCCTTAATTCAAAGCCTGTGTGTTAATTTTGGAACATGTCTGGATTTTGGCTGGAGTATTTTTGTTATTGTAATGTTTGAAATGTGATATTGTCCGTAAGTATTGACCTGGCACTCGTTAATCTTCGCCAATATTTTCGGGCGTTTTCGTTAATTTACGCAATATTAGTATCATGAAAGTATCTACATTACTAAAGTAACATGTAAAGTTAATCGATAACACGGTGGCTTAGAGGTAACGTGTCTGACTTCCACGCACGTTACTATGGGTTCGAAATCACTTACTGAATTGAGCTTTTATCTTCAATTTAATGTATTGTATTGTTATCGTTTGTTTTATTTTATGTATCATATTTCATGAATTTTAATTCTTTTCTCTTGATGTATTTTTTCCGGAACGCTGGTAACAGGTAATTTGTCTTTTTATCTAAGATATTTTTAAAACACTTTTATTCCACTTTTTACAACGGGTAAATATGATTACTCTTAATAAATGAACCATAAATATCACAAAACGTTTGATCAAATGAATAGTAAGTTTGTATATTAAATTTGGGGAAAAAAGATAAGGTCAGACGTAAGACTCTTGATACGCCTAAGGAAAACTGCCACAGTCAATGAACTACATCTACACTCTACTTCTTTATTTTATTTTAACAGAAAACTTTAAAAACTTTAAAACTTTAAAAACCCATATAAAACATAACATTTATATAGACGTCCGATTGTTGACAGTACACAGGTTATTTATATATAACACGCCACGCCTACTGCATAAATGTGTCATATCGATAAATATGCTTAATCTATATTCTCGTAAACTTTGAATGTAATTTACCGATACCGTTTTACTCTATGTTTTTAAAATGCTGTCATTTGTCATTTTGTAATGTTTTTCAGATCTGTTTTTTGCACTTTACTGCCCAAAGTCTATATTTAATGTTTATATCGGTATTAATTACTTTACATATTGTATAAAAAAGATATTTACGATTGCGCTGTATGAAATTTTGCGGTTGATTTTATCAAAATTCGACCGTTCCTCTTTGATTTTGCTTATTTTAATGTTCTTATTTTACTGAAAATGATCTATCGATCTAGCTATATGTGTTCTATAACGATACTGAAAATTTCAAGATAATCTATGACTTAATAAATGTTTTACACGCGAATCCTGTGTACCCGTCGCCTAAATTACGCGTAAAAATTCTTACTTAAAATTTACCTGTTTACCTGTTGTTTGTTTACCATTGTTTGTAGACGTCTGTATGTTTCCGGATCATCATCACTACTGGATTTTCCTATGGTGGCGTCTTTCTAGTGCATGCTTTCTCGGTCGGGCGCTGTTTATGCCACATAGGTCCCTACTACATATAATATTAACTTCTGGCCTAACTTTAAATACAATAGAATGTAATTTGATATTTACTTTATCATGATTTTATTTTTTCTGTTCTTTTACTGTTAAAAATATCTTTAAATTGTTTAAAATTTTGTTAAGATTGGTAAAATTTGATAAATGTTTGATAAACTAGTTTATCCTATGTTGGCCTTTTACTTGTACCTGTTATTGTCCAATTTATTTGACCTGTCAAAAAAATGGACCCGGCTTTTATTATATTCTGTTCGAGCGTATATAAGATTAACATGAAAGCCGGGAACATGTTTTGACAGGTCAATTAAATAGCACAATACTTCGATCTGCATGTTGTTTATGTCACCATATGTCCCTAACGTTATTATATATATACAAATGCTGCCTAACTTTATTCAAAATAATATTTACTATCTGTGTTGTTTTTTTTTTTATTACTATTATTACATGTTAAAATTGTTAAAATATTCCCATACACTCCAGATGCTTTTAACTGGCTAGTAGTACGGACTAAAATAAACGCATTTATAAGTATGTTCTTTTTATCACATGTTTGACGTTGCGGGAGTGTAATAAAGCCATTAAATAAAAATGATTATTACATACCTAAAATTGTTTTCCATTGAGTTTCAATGGACCGCGATCGTGCAATATTTTTCCATATTGACGTGGAACGCTTTTATATCGGACGTGGAATGTTTTCTTAACGTTGTAATAGAAAGAATCGCGTGACGTCCATGACGCCCACGCGCACGTTGCGACAACAAGGTGACGTCATTTTCGCAGAAAATATTAATGCACGTCAGTTTGATTTGTTTATTACGTTTTCGGAGAAATTATTTTCGTATTTTTCCTGTCTTTCGTTACAGAACGATAATTTAGACATAAATTGATTATTTGATAGTGGGTATGTAATAAAATGGTTATCAACTTTGTATGTGGATATATGCACTCGTTCTTTCGCGGATAGTATATCCACATACAAAGATAATAACCTATAATAATACACTCGTGTAATAAAGTCTTGACGTCGACGTCGTTTATAATATAGGAGACGTTGGTCAAAGTGACTTGTTTATATAGTAAAAGAACGTAGAATTTTGGATGTTTCGACAGAAAAGGCTAACATGTGATAAAAAGAATATTACATTTGCGACTTTCCACATTGAATTTATTAAACACGTTGAATAAAATTGATAAAATGCTCGGCACAGCCTGGCATTTTATCATTTTATTCAACTCGTTAAATGAATTCAATATGAAAAGACACTCCTGTAATATCCTCTATTTATTTTACAGATGGAGACGTCATTCCTGAGATGGCTGGTTGTGTTCGTTGGTTGGACGTTAACATCTTTTGCTTGGTTCGAGGCTCACTTTCTGGGTGGGCGTTGAATTCTGTATGCGAAGAAGCTATCGAGCTGGCTTACGGAATGCCAGTGGTTCTTTTCACTACCCGCTCGTGATGAAATAATGCACGGAAGGGCACTTGGGGTATTTCACCACCACCAAAGCTGGAAAGTCGCCATATGACCTATAATTGTGTTTGTGCAACGTTAACCCCCCCCCCCCCCCCCCCCCCCCCCCCCCCCCCCAAAAAAAAATACACAAAATCTTACAACAGCAGCAACTTTCCTAGCTGATATTTGAACAATAAAGCTGTCTTTTCTCTTAAATTCTGAAAAAAAGAGAAAAAAATGCCTTCCAATGCAAGAACACTTGTCAAAATCAAAGAACAAATGTCATATACAATGTAATCTGTAACTCGAATAACCCAATGGAATCTGCATGAGACAAAATGTTAACCAGACGTTATATATGTAGACTGATGTCTGGTCACTGATGATGACACCTCAAACCATTGTTTAGCATTCATAATTGAAAAACAAAGCACGAGAAACATACAACCACCTTTACCAACTATATCAATTTTTAGTGTTGAAGCAGGGAATATGTCAAGTCAGGGAAATTTATTAATATATACCTCCCCCCACACCCACCCCCAAACATAAACTGGCACGACCAATATCCATCTGCTGTACACCAGCCAGTTCATTTACAGTAATTTACATCATATTTCGTCCAGCATTAAATAAATCTTAATACTTTATGTGTTTCTAGTGTTTCCAAAAAAAAAAAGTGTGGTCTTTAATATATTCAAGACAATTTTGCTAAATATTAGAAATCAAGAAATATCATGTATTTTATGCTTAAATAAAATGAGCTGTTTTTCATACAAAGCCGACTCAGCTTCAGTTCATGCTAAATTTCAAATGAGCCACACAGACATATCCAGGTGTGTGTGTGTGTGTGTGTGTGTGCGTGTGTGTGTGTGTGTGTGTTTGTGTTGGGGCAGGGTATCGTCACGCCGACTCACTTATGATGTCATATGAAGAGTTTTCAGCTTTTAAAGAACCAAGGTTATCCTCCGTGCATTAGTTCATAAAGGGTGGGCATCTGGGTAGAGCCATCGACTTTCCGTTAGCCATCTGGATGGCTGTCTCACATGAAGAAGTCAAGCATCGAGCGAGGTTCTAACCCGCTTC
Source organism: Mercenaria mercenaria (assembly GCF_021730395.1). NCBI lineage: Eukaryota > Metazoa > Mollusca > Bivalvia > Venerida > Veneridae > Mercenaria > Mercenaria mercenaria. The sequence continues at coordinate 3,403 of NW_026460436.1, read as the reverse complement.
AGTGAGAGACAATGGGTTAAAGGTCAGTGACCACGCGACCAAGAAGGCCCCTGTCCAGACGAATGAAGCAGTTACATACTATTTATGATGAATCTCATTTTTACCTTTCCATCGCAGTAATATTACCTTTTTAATGACGAGATTCTTATAACTGACATCTTGTATAGGCAAAAGGAAATTATCTCGAGGGAGTGGGTTTTTCGAAGCACATCCCAAATACTCAAATATTTCAAAAACACGTCATAAACACTTACTGTCATTTTGCTACAGAAAACGCTCTACTTCGTTCAGATTTGCCTCCAATAATTATGACTCACAGAATACATGTATATGGATCTGGTGAAGCAAAATATTCGCATCTGCTTTTTATAACTACATACATATATACATAGATTTCAAAAATGGACGCAGTAATCCAGGGGTATCACTGTCTTACCGGGAATCTTGAGTGCGAGCCTGCGACCCTGCACTTAAAAGTACTAACATTGGGATAAGAGTCCCGTGTATGAGTGCTTTACATCTGACACTTTGCTTCTGGATTTGGGTGCATCTTCTGTATCTTGCAGAATCCTTCCTTTAACATTACTAACAGTCTTCTGGAGGAGTCATCCATATGTGTTTCCTGTGACGACTGTAAATAAGGTTAAATACTGATTTCTTTGAGAATTGACTCTCAGTAATTAAACTATTAATATAAATACTTTTTGAACAAAGGTATCCCAAATACTTTTTTAACCCTTAGCCTGCTGGTGGCAGATTATTCTGCCTTTGCGACCAGTGCAGACCAAGATCAGCCTGCACATCCGTGCAGGCTAATCATGGTTTGCACTGTTCGCTATTCAGTCAGTAAAATTTCAGTGAACAACCCTTTTGTTAATAAGTAATGCTGCCCAAACTGAATGATGGACCAGTTCATTGTAGAAATTTAACAGAGAAAGGTTAAAATTGACCGGAGCCATTATTCGAAACTGCTCCCAGTTTACCTTAAGTATAATTTTAGCTTCTTTAACAATTGTGGTGTGTTTTCATAGCTTCGTATACAAATCAAAAAATGTGAACGGTTAATCTTTCCGTAGTTCTCTTAAAAGAATGTCTTATTTTTTTATTTGAATCTCGTGAAGTTACATTTAATTTTTTCTTATAGAATTTGAATTTACGAAACAAACTTAACACTTATTAAATGAGTGCGACCATTACCAGACTATTCGTAATGCTGCAGCACCAGTTCAAACAATATAACATTCGCCCGTCTGCTGCTTTATTTACGAATTTTGCCTTTCATCTGTAGTGTCTAATTTTTCCTTAATACACAAACAAGTTGCTGCCTCTGTTTGGACCGTGTTAATATGGGAAAGAATCGCATTTCATTCGTGCTAAATAAGAAGAAGACGAACAATAACTGTGTTATTTCGTGGTGTCAGATCAACAGAATCGGTTACTAGTATGCAGCTCTTGACCAGCATACCATTATACATCAGACAAATTCAATATTAAAAAGGCTGATCGATTAATGTCTTTAAAATCCGAAATACTGGTTAAAGACTTTAAAACTTTTAAACCTGCACATCGTTTACTCATTTTCAGTCATGCTGAAAGACAAGATCATTATAAATGATGATGATGATGGTGATGATAGCGATGATAATAATGACGATGACGACGACCAGTGGCTTGTTTTGGCTCACATTCGACCATTTTACAAAGATACCCGTAAACAAGAGCGTCTAAAAAGTAAACTGTCTAATTATAAAATAGCAAAAATTAGTGACATCTTCAAAAATACATTTATATTTTCCATTGTTACTCAACAGAGTGCTTAAATGGTGTAAATTGTGATCGCTTTTAACCCGTTTTCCTCCCTTTATGAAGTTTGTCCGGCAAAAATTTCACCAAATTAGGACATTAGATGCCGCATTTGTGTAGCAATTATAAACACACCTTAAAACATGTACACGCCTATTCGAAGAACTCGGAAAAGTTAGATATTTACAGAATTACACAGAAAATTGAAAATTTTTGCAAGAATTATGACCCCTTTTGAACTTAGAAAATACCGTATAGCGGGTTAATTCTGCGGGTTTTTATTTCTGCTACATTTGCGGATCGAGGCTGTCACGCAGAAATAAATTCCGCATTTTTAAACTTTCAGCAGAATCTTTTGATGCAAAAATAAACTTTGATTTTTCGCCTAATAAAATGACCCGTTATCTTTATCTCACGAGTTTTTTGTCTGCTGTCAAGTTTTTCACACCGTATCGATCGTGGTTGCTTCCTTTTGTTATTGTATCAATCTATTGTCCACGAATGAATGGTTACCGTTTCGGTCGTGTAATCTTTACAAGTGTATATTACAAAACACTCTAGGTTTATGAAAAGTTAAACAAACTAGTTAATGTGTGTTGTAACTGTTGTAACTGAATGGACTGTGAACGGACTATGTATAAGTACCGCACAGTATTATGGCGTTTTTATTTTTAGCAACATGTAAATAAACAGTACTTAGCAATCTCTTTTAAAAGGAAAGATATTGAAAGTTACATCAATAGTTGGCTTGATGGCGCAGTTGGTTGGGTGGATAGACAAGTAATCATTTTGTAGTGATAGTTTTGATGGTTCGAACCTTAATTGCATCCGTCATTTTTTTATTTTGCATTTAATTTATATACTTTGTGTAAGTTTATTTTTCTCTGATTTCTAATTTATTCACGAACGCCTAAAACATTAGATTATATTAAAGATAAAGTATATTTGAACATGATTACGTATTAACAATGACATAAAAAGTTAGTGAACAAGTTAGTACTAGATTAACACACTTTTTTTTGTTTTCGTTGAATCGTATTGAAAAAAAAAGAAAAGAAATTAAATACAGTTTTCAAAATACTTTTTTACTGGTCCGGGAATCGAACTCCCGACGAAAAAGTATAAGACGGATACCACTACCGCTCGGCCAACGAGGAATTACTATATGCAGCGTAAACGTAGTGTATTGACTTAGATTTATGCTATTGTTTTGTTTGTTTACATTTCAAAGCGCCTTATAACTGTGCGATACCTATACTAGATTTTGCATTTGTATATATTTGTAAATAAATTGTTTTTTTTTCTACCAGCAGTGTTACATTTTATGAAAATGTCTTTCAAAATGAATTACCGGATCTAGACCTACATTATTTAGTTTCAACTCTGATTTTTGGTCATGCACGGTCATGAAAAGAAATCAGTTTTAAACATAAATCATCTGCGCCAACTTCACTGTCCTAGATTCCGACCTAGATAATGCCACCAAGACATAACTGACGAGAACGATATGCATTTTAGTCGTTAATTATGATGTAGTAAATGCGGTAACTATTTCCCGTGGCACAGAGTTTACTTCCGGTTCATGCAAATCGCAAAATTA
>NW_026460435.1:0-4826 GCF_021730395.1 Mercenaria mercenaria | reverse complement strand
ACATCAAATAATGGGTATTTTTGGACAGTAATGTCCTTAATTTTGAAAAGGATTTTCTTATCAACAAATTGCGATAACAATGATTTTAGAACATTATTGCGCACGAGACGTTTGGTTTTGTTTTCTAATTTTATGGAGGCTGTAATTTGTTGCGTAATATTATTTAGTATGTCATATGAATGATTTAACTTATTAGTTTAACTGATTTTATTATCCGTTTTGTTAATACATAAATGAAAGTTTACACTTCAGATTAAATTCTGCAATAAATAAAAAGCATTCAAATTCCCCCTAGATACAAAGAAAAATTAAAACATTCTGGTACTCCTACGCTGTACGATGTCGGTAATCTAGACCCTCGTTTTTATGGTACGTTTTAGGCGTCTGCGGTAGTCAGTCGGTGTATGATAGCGGTAATAGCGACCCCCGTTTTTATGGTACGTATTAGTCTGCTATGGTAGCCGAAAGGATATGAACGTATGAAAGATTTCTTTAACTTCATTTTCCCTAAACATATACAAAATATCAACTGACAATATCGAATGTTTGATTACATGCTGACCACATGCGACTTTTATATCATAAAACATACCAACTTCAGTAATGTACAATATAATGGCTAATACGTAGCATACCATAACAAAATGCCAATGAGTAGCTGCGTTATATCACGGGCACTGGCGCCAGATCAGAAAGAAATGCCCCTGTACATGTTATACCCTACCCCTATGTATTCTATAAGAACCATGGTCGTGAACGGGAAAATATACTAACCCATTCCAATCGCGTATTTCATATCTAAAACACGCAGTTCAGTAAATGTGTACTATTGTTATTAAACAAGTGGTAATTTATCTTCCGTTGTGTACCGGTCACATTTCTTCAATAGTTCTTATCTTAGAAAAACAACTGTAGTTTACAGTTTTTTCACAGGTACACAAAAAACTTGCTTGAACTTCCCTGGTGAAGTTCCGTTCTAGATTATAGACACACTCTGATTGGCTGATTGTGAAAATGTATGTCAGTCGTCATTTTAACTACACGTGTACGCTAAAATGTTTATATGCAGCATAAATGTGCAAAATGAATTAAATAAACAGAATAGATGTATAAACTATGTATGATTTCAATTCAAAACCATATACAAGATGAATTTCATTCATCATTTCGAGTCTTATCGTAAAACTGTGAATATATTGCATTCTGTTTTTGTTTGTTTACATTTCGCTTACATGTGCACACTGTCGTGACCTCTAGACCGGTAGTCATTTAGGGAAGTTCACGCAAGTTTTTTTCTGTAACGTTGACTAAAGCATAAAATATACGGAGCATCTCTGCAATTATGGAATATTGAGACAAGGTGACTGGTGCACGATTGAAGATAATTATCGCTTGTTTAATATCAGTAGTACACATTTACTGACCTGCGTGTTTTAGGTATGAAATACGCGATTGAAATGGGTTAGTATATTTTCCCGTTCATGACCATGGTTCTTATAGAATACATAGGGGTAGGGTATAACATGTACAGGGGCATTTCTTTCTGATCTGGCGCCAGTGATCACGGGGGAGGAAGTGTTACACGAAGGACGGAGTTCTTCTGATAACCTGTCATGTTTTCTTCTGATAACTGTTACGGAGTTCCTGGAAAACGTTACAGAGTTCTTCTGATATCTGTATGACAAAACAAGGAATCGGTCGACAAAATGTTAATTATCAATCTTTAAAAAGAGAGAATAGGGTGTAAAACTAAAGTCTGATGACCAAGATTGCCTAATGTTTTGTGCTATGCGTCAGAAAAAACTGTTTAGTCTAATAATCAGCGCCACTTCTTTGAAATCAACACATTTTGAGTAAAATATCGAAATCGTTTGCTTATTCATACGTATTAATCTACTCATTCACGTTCTCCATCCTCACCACACGCAACAGCCTAAAACCTTTATGCCCGATTTTTCAAATGTTACGGAGTTCAGGTGATAACTCTGAAGATGTCACAGAGTTCTTATGATAACTATTGTTACTGCCAGGGTGTTTCTTAAGCGATTACACCCTTTCTAAATAATAAAATTAGCTAAAAAATATCTTAGCATAGCTCAAGAAACACCCTGGCAGTAGCAATAGTTATCATAAGGACTCTGTGACATCTTCAGAGTTATCACCTGAATTTCGCAATATTTGAAATATCGGGCATAGAATTGTTAGATAGTGGTTTATGTTTGCAGCTTTGCACTAAAATTAGACTATTGCGTGTGATGATGATGAAGAACGTAAATGAGTAGACAAGTTAAAGCATAGCAAAAGTTCCTTCTAGGGCACATCTATATAAATATAAAATGATCATCTTGTAAAATTTTGGTTGCAATGTCTGTTTTATACTGTCAAAAATTGTCAGGTAAGTATTTACGCTAGTTATTTAACATAAACTGTTAAATCCAACAACAAATTAAATATGTTACCACTTTCAGTAGAGTAAATACGGTAATAGACATTGACCCGGTCATTCCATTACGATTCGATGCGTGATTTTGTTGCGCATAGTTAGAGGGTCGCAATGGGGTTTGTTTTCACATATTAACATGCATTTGAAGGTAACGATAATATTTAGTTGTTTACATTTAAATTTGCTGATATATGTCTATCTGGTCGACTGAATGTACATATGTTATGTTCTTCAAGAATGCAGGAAATAAAAGAATCATGCAATCAATCATCATCGGGTTTAGTAATATGTAATCCATAGAACGCGTTCAGCCAGAGAGTCGCCTCAATTAGGAAAGAATAGTTTAACGTTAGAGGTTATTTCTAAGGTCACGGAGTTTAATTGGCCAGCTTGTAATTACAACAGCTTTCGATATCAGTAGCTCAGTCAAGTGTGACTTACCGAATTAAAATATTCCATCTCAAGAGATGGAACAATTAATATGTATGAATAAGCAAACGATTTCGATATTTTACTCAAAATGTGTTGATTTCAAAGAAGTGGCGCTGATTATTAGACTAAACGGTTTTTTTCTGGCGAATAGCACAAAGCATTAGGCAACCTTGATCATCAGGCTTTAGTTTTACACCCCATTCTCTCTTTTTAAAGATTGATAATTAACATTTTGTCGACCGATTCCTTGTTTTGTCATACAGATATCAGAAGAACTCTGTAACGTTTTCCAGGAACTCCGTAACAGTTATCAGAAGAAAACATGACAGGTTATCAGAAGAACTCCGTCCTTCGGGTAACACTTCCTCCCCCGTGTTATATGTGTTAAGACTTTTTACAAGTAGGCCGATTTGTCTCTTTCTAACGTTTACCACAGGATTTCAAAATGTCAATTTCTTTCTGCTTCTTTGGCTGGAGACGGTAAAGTGGTATAATTGTTCTATCTTACATGAGATGAGAAGCAGAGGGATGTTATGTAAGGGATATTTGTCTTTTTACAAGGTTTAGAAGCACAGTGAGAAAATAAAGAATCCTCGCCTCAGAAGGTTTTCTAAGAACTTCTTTATCAGATCCTATTCTTAAGAATTCCTTTTCATCTGCCGAAGTTTCCTCTGGAATTTCATCACATAAAACGTCGTCATCCATTTCTTGTTCTCTCCAATTATCAAATCTTTCTTTATAATTTGACGTCGTATGAATTAGTTGTTTATTTGTCGTCTTCTTGGCACTAGAACAAGGAGTAAAAGGTCTCTTGTATTGGCGTTGTGACAGTTTTTTGAGGTGAATGAAGCTATTGTACACGTCTTTTATTTGTTGTATCAATGCTTTCTGTTTGTCTTTTGTTAGTTGTTTGTACTCTGTTTCTCCGTTTATTTTTCAATGTTGAAACAAAAAATCTAAACATTTTTCTTGACATTTTAAAATCCTGTGGTAAACCTATGAAATGAAAAGGATATTGTAGAAGTAGAGATAAATCGGCCTTCTTGTAAAAAGTCTTAACTGATACAAGGCAGCTGCTCAATGGCATTTTGTTATGGTATGCTACATATTAGTAATTGTGTTGTACATTTGTCAAGTTGGTATGTTTTATGAGATAAAAATCGCATGTGGTCAGCAATTAATCAAACAATCGATATTGTCAGTTGATATTTTGTATATGTTTTAGGAAAATGAAGTTAAAGAAATATTTCATGCGTTCATATAAACAATCATAAATGGGGTGTATTTGGTACGAAAGAACGTGGTGTCATTTCTTGGCAGTTGATTTAGTAACATAATTATGGTTCAAAACATTTAGCTTACTTTTCGTGTATGTATTCATCAGAACGGAAGTGCAAATCAATAGTATATTATTATTAAACATTCAGTTTCTATTGCTGTTTAATGTCGAAGTGATTTCATGGACCTGTCCCAATCAAAATCCCGGGAAAAGTCCTGTTAAGTTAAAAGTCCATAACGAACATTAAAGAAACAAGATACACCGTAATGCGTTGTAATTGTACCCACCGCCACTGCGTTGGAATCATTTTTGGTCGATTATTTTATATGCCTGCAATGAAAATTCACCGATTACTATAAAATAATTGTTGCTTGACAGTGTCATACTTACGATTTGATGCAAACGTGCTCGGGGGTCGCTTTGTTCAATATTTTACCATTTGTGATGGAAATTCTATAAAAACGGCAGTCCCTCGTCAAACTGTACAGAAGTGTTAACATTAATGACAAAGGATTGCACTGAATAAGTGTTTGTGGCTGGAAGAGTACACATGTGGGTTCCTGTCTCACTAGTTGTTTTCATTCAAACATGAAAAAATATGGGAAAACTCATTAGAAATCTTACCGTAATGTAGTCAGCCGGCTATATTTATCCACCGCTTCTGCGACGAAT
>NW_026460434.1:0-8988 GCF_021730395.1 Mercenaria mercenaria | reverse complement strand
TCGTCACAATGGGTTTCAAAATGACATCCTGATCATAAAACTGGTTTGTTTGTAGACGTCGTAAGGGCTTGTTGTCCTTACACTGTTCAGGAGCCCAGTTAACAGAGTGTTTCGGCTTACCTTACGTACATTGATATTTAATATGGAACAGTACATTTTAGTCTGTGAAGAACAATTACCGATGTTTCTGTGCCTAATCGCTTGGGTGCCAAGGGCTGGATAACGTTATCAATTTGGAATACAATTAATCCCTTACATTATTTATCATTGTTTTATTGCGTCAAAAACCCATCCTTAAAAGGCTCGAAGCAAGTGAAAACTGGATACGGTTTTACAAGCCTTAGTAACTTTAAGATTTGTTCCTGTATTGCCATAAAAATATATCTGTGTATTAAGATTATTATTTGCACCCCCTCACATGCGAAAAGAACACAATTCCCACAGGGGTCTGTAACGGGTATACAATGTATGGAGATTTTTTGGAACTTCATCAAATGGTTCATAGGGTCCTTTTTGACGTTGGCTAAAAATGTGAGTATATGCCTCGGATGTCACCTATTTTCGTACATGTATTTGAGAGCTGCAAACCTATGCATTAAAGAAATATCTTCAAAATGTGTTTGGTGTTATAAATGTTGATTGTACGGAAGCGTGAAAGGGCCACCAGAGCCTAATAAGTTTTAGTACGTTACGGCTATGAAAAGGATATGCTATGAAAATGTGTCTAGAATTTAAAACATGTGGTAAATTGAAATAGTGGAGCTTATGTTCAGTCACAATGTTCAGAGTAGACATGTATTTTGCAAGTTACTTGCTTAGATATTCAAGCATCTGTCAATATGACAAAAGATTCTTGCACATCTGTCTAACTGAGATTTGACACGTTCTTATCAAATTTTGCTGCCGTTTTACTATCGTTATCTCTATTCAAATGCCAAATGTAATATACTGGTGGAAAGGTCGTCACTATAGGTTCACAGTGACATCCTGATCATAAAACTTGTATGTTTGTAGACGTCGTTAGGGCTTGTTGTCCTTGCACTGTTCAGGAGCCCAGTAACAGAGTGTTTCGGCTTACCTTACGTACATTGATATTTAATACGGAACAGTACATTTTAGTCTGTGAAGAACAATTAACAATGTTTCTGTGCCTAATCGCTTGGGTGCGAAGGGCTGGATAACGTTATCAATTTTGAATACAATTAATCCCTTACATTATTTATTATTGTTTTAGTGCGTCACTAAACTCATCCTTAAAAGACTCAACGCAAGTGAAAACTGGATACGGTATTGCATGCCTTAGTAACTTTAGCATTTGTTCCTATATTGTCTTGGAAATATATGTGTATTAAGATTATTATTTGCCCCCCGAAAAGAACACAATTCCCACAGGGGTCTGTAACGGGTATACAATGTATGGAGATTTGTTGGAACTTCGTCAAATCGTTCATAGGGTCTTTTTTGACGTTGTCTAAACATGTCAGTATATGCCTCGGATGTCACATATTTTCGTACATGTATTTGAGAGCTGCAAACCTACGCATTTAAGAAATATCTTCAAAATGTGTTTGGTGTTATAAATGTTGATTGTAGGGAAGCGTGAAAGGGCCACCAGAGCCTAATACGTTTTAGTACGTTACGGCTATGGAAAGGATATGCTATGAAAATGTGTCTAGAATTTAAAACATGTGGTAAATAGAAATAGGGGAGCTTATGTTCAGTCACAATGTTCAGAGTAGACATGTATTTTGCAAGTTACTTGCTTAGATATTCAAGCATCTGTCAATATGACAAAAGATTCTTGCACATCTGTCTAACTGACATTTGACACGATCGTATCAAACTTTTCTACCGTTTTACTATCGTTATCTGTATTCAAATGTTAAGTGTAATATACTGGTGGAAAGGTCGTCACTATAGTTTTACAATGACATCCTGATCATAAAACTGATTTGTTTGTAGAATTCGAAAGGGCTTGTTGTCCTTACACTGTTCAGGAGCCCAGTCAACCTAGTTTTTCGACTTACCTTACGTACATTGATATTTAATATGGAACAGTACATTTTAGTCTGTATAGAACAATTACCGATGTTTCTGTGCCTAATCGCTTGGTTGCCAAGGGCTGGATAACGTGATCAATTTGGAATACAATTAATCCCTTACATTAGTTATTATTGTTTTAGTGCGTCACAAAACTCATCCTCAAAAGGCTCAACGCAAGTGAAAACTGGATACGGTATTACAAGCCTTAGTAACTTTAGCATTTGTTCCTATATTGCCATGAAAATATATCTGTGTATTAAGATTATTATTTGCCCCCCGAAAAGAACACAATTCCCACAGGGGTCTGTAATGGGTATACAATGTATGGAGATTTTTTGGAACTTCATCAAATCGTTCATAGGGTCCTTTTTGACGTTGTCTAAAAATGTCAGTATATGCCTCGGATGTCACATATTTTCGTACATGTATTTGAGAGCTGCAAACCTACGCATTTAAGAAATATCTTCAAAATGTGTTTGGTGTTATAAATGTTGATTGCACGGAAGCGTGAAAGGGCCACCAGAGCCTAATACGTTTTAGTACGTTACGGCTATGGAAAGGATATGCAATGAAAATGTGTCTAGAATTTAAAACATGTTGTAAATAGAAAGAGTGGAGCTTATGTTCAGCCACAATGTTCAGAGTAGACATGTATTTTGCAAGTTACTTGCTTAGATATTCAAGCATCTGTCAATATGACAAAAGATTCTTGCACATCTGTCTAACTGAGATATGACACGTTCGTATCAAACTTTGCTGCCGTTTTACTATCGTTATCTCTATTCAAATGCCAAATGTAATATACTGGTGGAAAGGTCGTCACTATAGGTTAACAATGACATCCTGATCATAAAACTGGTTTGTTTGTAGACGTCGTAAGGGCTTGTTGTCCTTACACTGTTCAGGAGCCCAGTTAACAGAGTGTTTCGGCTTACCTTACGTACATTGATATTTAATATGGAACAGTACATTTTAGTCTGTGAAGAACAATTACCGATGTTTCTGTGCCTAATCGCTTGGGTGCCAAGGGCTGGATAACGTTATCAATTTGGAATACAATTAATCCCTTACATTATTTATTATTGTTTTATTGCGTCACAAAACTCATCCTTAAAAGGCTCAACGCAAGTGAAAACTGGATACGGTATTACAAGCCTTAGTAACTTTAGCATTTGTTCCTATATTGCCATGAAAATATATATCTGTGTATTAAGATTATTATTTGCCCCCGGAAAAGAACACAATTCCCACAGGGGTCTGTAATGGGTATACAATGTATGGAGATTTTTTTGAACTTCGTCAAATCGTTCACAGGGTCCTTTTTGACGTTGTCTAAAAATGTAAGTATATGCCTCGGATGTCACATATTTTCGTACATGTATTTGAGAGCTGCAAACCTACGCTTTTAAGAAATATCTTCAAAATGTGTTTGGTGTTATAAATGTTGATAGTACGGAAGCGTGAAAGGGCCACCAGAGCCTAATACGTTTTAGTACGTTACGGCTATGGAAAAGATATGCTATGAAAATGTGTCTAGAATTTAAAACATGTTGTAAATAGAAATAGGGGAGCTTATGTTCAGTCACAATGTTCAGAGTAGACATGTATTTTGCAAGTTACTTGCTTAGATATTCAAGCATCTGTCAATATGACAAAAGATTCTTGCACATCTGTCTAACTGACATTTGACACGATCGTATCAAACTTTTCTGCCGTTTTACTATCGTTATCTGTATTCAAATGCTAAGTGTAATATACTGGTGGAAAGGTCGTCACTATAGTTTTACAATGACATCCTGATCATAAAACTGATTTGTTTGTAGACGTCGAAAGGACTTGTTGTCCTTACACTGTTCAGGAGCCCAGTCAACAGAGCTTTTCGACTTACCTTACGTACATTGATATTTAATATGGAACAGTACATTTTAGTCTGTGAAGAACAATTACCGATATTTCTGTGCCTAATCGCTTGGTTGCCAAGGGCCGGATAACGTGATCAATTTAGAATACAATTAATCCCTTACATTAGTTATTATTGTTTTAGTGCGTCACAAAACTTATCCTTAAAAGGCTCAACGCAAGTGAAAACTGGATACGGTATTACAAGCCTTAGTAACTTAAGCATTTGTTCCTATATTGCCATGAAAATATATCTGTGTATTAAGATTATTATTTGCCCCCCCCCCCCCCCCGCCCCCCCCGAAAAGAACACAATTCCCACAGGGGTCTGTAACGGGTATAGAATGTTTGGAGATTTGTTGGAACTTCGTCAAATCGTTCATAGGGTCCTTTTTGACGTTGGCTAAAAATGTCAGTATATGCCTCGGATGTCACATATTTTCGTACATGTATTTGAGAGCTGCAAACCTAAGCATTTAAGATATATCTTCAAAATGTGTTTCGTGTTTTAAATGTTGATTGTACGGAAGCGTGACAGGGCCACCAGAGCCTAATACGTTTTAGTACGTTACGGCTATGGAAAGGATATGCTATGAAAATGTGGATAAAAATTTTAAACATGTGGTAAATAGAAAAAGTGGAGCTTATGTTCAGTCACAATGTTCAGAGTAGACATGTATTTTGCAAGTTACTTGCTTAGATATTCAAGCATCTGTCAATATGACAAAAGATTCTTGCACATCTGTCTAACTGACATTTGACACGTTCTTATCAAACTTTGCTGCCGTTTTACTATCGTTATCTGTATTCAAATGCCAAGTGTAATATACTGGTGGAAAGGTCGTCACTATAGGTTCACAATGACATCCTGATCATAAAACTGATTTGTTTGTAGACGTCGTAAGGGCTTGTTGTCCTTACACTGTTCAGGAGCCCAGTTAACAGAGTTTTTCGTCTTTCCTTACGTACATTTGATATTTAATATGGAACAGTACATTTTAGTCTGTGAAGAACAATTACCAATGTTTCTGTGCCTAATCGCTTGGGTGCCAAGGGCTGGATAACGTTATCAATTTGGAATACAATTAATCCCTTACATTATTTATTATTGTTTTAGTGCGTCACAAAACTCATCCTTAAAAGGCTCAACGCAAGTGAAAACTGGATACGGTATTACAAGCCTTAGTAACTTTAGCATTTGTTCATATATTGCCATGAAAATATATCTGTATATTAAAATTATTATTTGCCCCCCGAAAAGAACACAATTCCCACAGGGGTCTGTAACGGGTATACAATGGTATTTTTTTTTTGGAACTTCGTCAAATCGTTCACAGGGTCCTTTTTCACGTTGTCTAAAAATGTTGGTATATGCCTCGGATGTCACAAATTTTCGTACATGTATTTGAAATGTGCAAACCTACGCATTCAAGAAATATCTTCAAAATGTGTTTGGTGTTTTAAATGTTGATTGTACGGAAGCGTGGAAGGGCCACCAGAGCCTAATACGTTTTAGTACGTTACGGCTATGGAAAGGATATGCTATGAAAATGTGTCTAGAATTTTAAACATGTGGTAAATAGAAAAAGTGGAGCTTATGTTCAGTCACAATGTTCTGAGTAGACATGTATTTTGCAAGTTACTTGCTTAGATATTCAAGCATCTGTCAATATGACAAAAGATTCTTGCACATCTGTCTAACTGATATTTGACAAGTTCTGTTCAAATTTTGCTGCCGTTTTTCTATCGTTATCTGTATTCAAATGCCAAGTGTAATATACTGGTGGAAAGGTCGTCACTATAGGTTTACAATGACATCCTGATCATAAAACTAATTTGTTTGTAGACGTCGTAAGGGCTTATTATCCTTACACTGTTCAGGAGCCCAGTTAACAGAGTTTTTCGACTTACCTTACGTACATTGATTTTTAATATGGAACAGTACATTTTAGTCTGTGAAGAACAATTACCGATGTTTCTCTGCCTAATCGCTTGGGCGCCAAGGGCTGGATAACGTTATCAATTTGGAATACAATTAATCCCTTACATTATTTATTATTGTTTTAGTGCGTCACAAAACTCATCCTTATAAGACTCAACGCAAGTGAAAACTGGATACGGTATTACAAGCCTTAATAACTTTAGCATTTGTTCCTATATTGCCATGAAAATATATCTGTGTATTAAGATTATTATTTGCCTCCCGAAAAGAACACAATTCCCACAGGGGTCTGTAACGGGTATACAATGTATGGAGATTTTTTGGAACTTCGTCAAATCGTTCATAGGGTCCTTTTTGACGTTGTCTAAAACCGTCAGTATATGCCTCAGATGTCACATATTTTCGTACATGTATTTGAGAGCTGCAAACCTACGCATTTAAAAAATATCTTCAAAATGTGTTTGGTGTTTTAAATGTTGATTGTACGGAAGCGTGAAAGGGCCACCAGAGCCTAATATGTTTTAGTACGTTACGGCTATGGAAAGGATATGCTATGAAAATGTGTCTAGAATTTAAAACATGTGGTAAATAGAAAAAGTGGAGCTTATGTTCAGTCACAATGTTCAGAGTAGACATGTATTTTGCAAGTTACTTGCTTAGATATTCAAGCATCTGTTAATATGACAAAAGATTCTTGCACATCTGTCTAACTGACATTTGACACGTTCTTATCAAACTTTGCTGCCGTTTTACTATCGTTATCTGTATTCAAATGCCAAGTGTTATATACTGGTGGAAAGGTCGTCACTATAGGTTCACAATGACATCCTGATCATAAAACTGATTGTTTGTAGACGTCGTAAGGGCTTGTTGTCCTTACACTGTTCAGGAGCCCAGTTAACAGAGTTTTTCGACTTACCTACGTACATTGATATTTAATATGGAACATATATATGATGCACACGTGCGAAATATTTTGCTGAAACAATTGATATTTTTAAGCATGTCTCAACGCAGGTTTAAAAGCATAGATTATCACAAGTCTTTGTAATATCAATGCACTGTAACAAGTGTTTGTGACTTTGTTCAAGTGAAAATGAAACTTCTCTACTCTGACCCTGGACTAGAGTATGATGGGTCTTGCTGCTAAATCGGTCAAGTTGTTCGGACTAGATGATACTTGCATATAAAAAAATATATGGTATCAGGTGATTACTTTGAACTTTCACAAAGCTTATCCGTATAGGGTTCAACGTAAATGAGGACCTCACACGATATCAAAAACCTTAGTAATTCATGCTACTGTGACCTAAGATATATGTTGCTAGTTAATTTTTTCAGCTTTCACAAAACACATCCGTATACGACTCAACGCAGAAACGAAAATCGCATTACAAGCCTGTTTTAATCACGGGCTACATTGACTTATGTTTTATTGAAGGTATATCATTGAAGTTAAGATTGTGATCGACAATTTGAAGGATTACATTGCCGATTCGGTGCATTGGTTAGGGCAGAGTGACGGTATCAATGCGGAGTAAAATTATATATTTACAGAGCAAATGTTTTCCATATGTTGCATATCCTTTCCGCAGCCTTAACGTAATAAAACGTATTAGCGTCTGATGGCCCTTTCACGCTTCCGTAGAAACAACATTTATTACACAAAACTTATTTTGAAAATATTTCTGAAATGTCTAGGTCTGCAGCTCTCAAATACGGTTATATCGTACATCTGAGGCATATACTGACACTCTCAGACAACATCAAAATGACATTTTGAGCGATTTGATGAAGTTCCAAATTTATCAATGTACCCTTGGTCCGTTACGGACCCCTGTGTGATTTCTGTTTATCCAGAGCTCAAATATTTTTTCATAGATTAAAAGCTGACATGCTGTACTAAAGCCCAGGTTTTTTTCAAATCGTAATAAAGTGCTGAAAATTGGCTCCCCAATAGCAAAAAAAAAAAAAAAAAAGAAGTCAACGCGCATACATTTAGACGGGGTAACCCTTGCGCGTGACCCCTGACTATCTACGAATCAAAATGCGGCTTTCGTTTTCAAGTTTAGCATTTCTACTTTCATTTTATTTACTTCCGGAAATAGCTGAAGGTTGAGTGACGTCATTTTCTGTGTTGTCAAAAACATACATATGCCTGGCGAGATTGCATAAATATGTGCTGGCCGTCCTAAGGTTATGAAAAGCTGTATGGTACCTGGTGATTACTTTGAGCTTTCACAAAACTTATCCGTATAGGGTTCAACGTAAATTAGGACCTCACACGATATTAAAAGCCTTATTATTTCATGCTACTGTGACCTAAGATATATGTCACCAGTTAATTTTTTCAGCTTTCACAAAACGCATCCGTATACGACTCAACACAGGAACGAAAACCTCATTACAAGCCTGTTTTAATCCAGGGCTACAGTGACATATGTTTGTCCCTCCTTGTCATTGAAGGTATATCTTTAAAGTTATAGGTGTGATCTATAATTTGAAGGGTTGCATTGCCGATTCGGTGCATTGGTTATGGCAGGGTGACGGTATCAATTCGGAGTAAAATTATTTATTTATAGAGCAAATGTTTTCCATACGTTGCATATGAAAAACTATATGATACCTTGTGATTACTTTGAGCTTTCGCAAAAGTTATCTGTATAGGGTTCAACGTAAATGAGGACCTCACACGAGCATAGATAGAGCCCATTTTCATTCTAATAATGTCGCTATCACAGGTGACTTTAATATTAATGTACTAAACGACCAGTCAAACAAAATATCAAGACTTATGAGTTCATATAGTTCTGTGCAACTAATTTCTGAGCCAACCCATTTTACTGAAAACTCCAAATCTCTTATCGATCTTGTATTTGTAAACAATCCGCAGCATGTCATATCAAGTTTCACCGCAGATCCCTTTATACCTGATCTCACAAGATTCCATTGTCCAACCGTTGTAGTTTTTAAATTTCAGAAGCCAAAAATCACCGCTTTTAAAAGAAAAATATGGAAATACGACCAGGCCGACTTCGATAGTTATCGAGAAGAACTTGACCAAGTCGACTGGGATACCCTTTTAAATATCGATGACTTAGATT
>NW_026460433.1:0-3771 GCF_021730395.1 Mercenaria mercenaria | reverse complement strand
GATCTTGGGGTCACTCCGTCAAAGGTCAAGGTCACAGGGGCCTGAACATTGAAAACCATTTCCGATCAATAACTAGAGAACCACTTGATCCCAGAATGTTGAAACTTCATAGGATGATTGGTCATGAAGAGTAGATGACCCCTATTGATTTTGGGGTCACTCCGTGAAAGGTCAAGGTCACAGGGGCCTGAACATTTAAAACCATTTCCAATCAATAACTAGAGAACCACTTGACCCAGAATGTTGAAACTTCATAGGATGATTGGTCATGAAGAGTAGATGACCCCTATTGATTTTGGGGTCACTCCGTCAAAGGTCAAGGTCACAGGGGCCTGAACATTGAAAACCATTTCCGATCAATAACTAGAGAACCACTTGACCCAGAATGTTGAAACTTCATAGGATGATTGGTCATGAAGAGTAGATGACCCCTATTGATTTTGGGGTCACTCCATCAAAGGTCAAGGTCACAGGGGCCTGAACATTGAAAACCATTTCCAATCAATAACTAGAGAACCACCTGACCCAGAATGTTGAAACTTCATAGGATGATTGTACATGCCGGTAGATGACCCCTATCGATTTTTGGGTCACTCCATTAAAGGTCAAGGTCACAGGGGCCTGAACATTGAAAACCATTTCCAGTCAGTAACTTGAGAACCACTTGACCCAGAATGTTGAAACTTAATAGGATGATTGGTCATAAAGAGTAGATGACCCCTAACGATTTTGGGGTCACTCTGTGAAAGGTCAAGGTCACAGGGGCCTGAACATTGATAACCAGTTCCGATCAATAACTTGAGAACCACTTGACCCAGAATGTTGAAACTTCATAGGATGATTGAACATGCAGAGTAGATGACCCCTATTGATTTTAGGGTCAGTCTATTAAAGGTCAAGGTCACAGTGGCCTGTTCATGTAAAATCTTTTTTGGAAATAACTTGAGAACCACTTGACCTACAATGTTGAAACTTAATAGGATGATTGGACATGCAGAGTACATGACCCCTATTTATTTTGAGGTCACTTGATCAAAGGTCAGGGTCACAGGAGCCTGAACAGTGACTTGAGAACCACTAGGCCACGAGTGTTGAAATTTAGCGAATGACTGGACATGCCAAGTAGATGATCCCTATTGCAGCCAACCATCAGTGTCTCTTTGACTTTCGCTCCTGACCCCTATTGACTTCTTGCCTATAGGACTTTGCATTGGGGGAGACATGCGCTTTTTTACAAAAGCATTTTCTAGTTAAATCTAGAACGCAGTCTACTTTACTAATTTGTACCTAAGTGTGAATCGGTACTTATTAGTCCCCTACTGGTTGAAAACCAGTTTCGGGGACTATAGGAATGCAATTTTCCGTCATTCCGTCCGTCCGTCTGTCCGTCCGTCCGTCCGTCCGTCCGTCCGTCCGTCCGTCCGTCCGTCCGTCCGTCCGCAATTTCGTGTCCGGTCCATAACTCTGTCATCCATGAAGGGATTTTAATATTACTTGGCACAAATGTTCCCCATGATGAGACGACGTGTCATGCGCAAAACCCGGACCCCTAGCTCAAAGGTCAAGGTCACAATTGGAGGTCAAAGGTCAACAGGGCTTTTTTCCTGTCCGGTCCACAACTCTCCCATCCTTGAAGGGATTTTAGTATTACTTGGCACAAATGTTCCCCATGATGAGATGATGTGTCATGCGCAAAATCCCGGCCCCCTAGCTCAAAGGTAAAGGTCACAATTGGAGGTCAAAGGTCAACAGGGCTTTTTTCCTGTCCGGTCCATAACTCTCCCATCCATGAAGAGATTTCAATATTACTTGGCACAAATGTTCCCCATGAGGAGACGACGTGTCATGCGCAAAACCTGGACCCCTAGCTTAAAGGTCAAGGTCACAATTAGAGGTCAAAGGTCAACAAGGCTTTTTTCCTGTCCGGCCCATAACTCTCCCATCTATGAAGGGATTTTAATATTACTTGGCACAAATGTACCTCATAATAAGACGATGTGTCATGCACAACTTTCAGACCCCTAGCTCAAAGGTCAAGGTCACACTTAGCAGTCAAATGTTATCATAGCATGAACAGGGTCTGTTTCGTGTCCGGTCCATAACTCTGACATTCATTAAGGGATTTTAATATCACTTAGCACAAGTGTTCCCCATGATGAGAGGACGTGTCATGCGCAAATCCCAGACCCCTAGCTCAAAGGTCAAGGTCACAATTGGGGGTCAAAGGTCAACAGAGTTTTTTTCCTGTCCCGTCCATAACTCTGCCATCCATGAAGGGATTTTAATATTACTTGGCACAAATGTTCCCCATGATGAGACAACATGTCCTGCGCAAAGCCCAGACCCTTAGCTCAAAGGTCAAGGTCACAATTGGAGGTCAAAGGTCAATAAGGTTTTTTCCCTGTCCGATCAAGAACTCTGTCATCCATCAAGGGATTACAATATTACTTGGCATAAATGTTTCCCATGATGAGACGACGTGTCGTGCGCAACACCCAGTACCCTAGCTTAAAGGTCAAGGTCACACTTTGAGATCAAAGGTCAAGAGGATTTTTTTCCTGTCCGGTCTATAACTTTGTCATGCAAAGCAGGATTTAGATATCAGTTGGCACAAATATTCCCCTGGATGAGACAACATATCATGCGCAAGAACCAGGTCCCTAGGTCTAAGGTCAAGGTCATATTTAGAGGTCAAAGGTCAAATTCAAGAATGACTTTGTACGGAACATTTCTTCTTCATGCATGGAGGGATTTTGATGTAACTTGGACCAAATGTTCACCACCATGAGGCACCCTTGTTTTTAGAATTACGTCCCTTGTTGTTACTATAAATAGATTTTATTGTAACTTTTTATTACTGGCGGTAGAGAAAAATCGAGACCACTTTTCTGTGGTACAGCATGCATGTTACATCCAATTTTTAGGTGTATTTTGACCTATCTCTACCTGGTAAAGAGTTTCTTGTGGACTTATATTATATAGATTTTTTTTTTTTTTTTTTTTTTTTTTTTAAAGATTAATTTCCCTTTGTTGTTACTATAAATAACTTACATGATAACATTTTTATAATCAGCCAAAAAAAAATCAATATGAAAACAACTGTGGGTTTTTATATATGCACATTTTAATCCAAGTGTGTTGTTATAACATATTGTATATGTAGTACAATATTGTTTATACATCATTGACAGATATCAGTTCATTATGTTATACTGCAGTAGAGAAAATTAGGTGCCTTCCAGTAGGGGACTTTGTATTGCATGGCAATACTTCATTCACTTGTTAAAATATTGGGTACGAAAATTTGCGTCGCCGTAATTTCGGCCGGCGGTTAAGTTGACACGTTCAGAATTATTTTGAGGGTCATTTTGAAAATCAGTGTGCTAAAACACACAAAATTGTGCGTCAATGAAAACCCTGCAAACAATATTAATGTTCGAACACGATTTTTAAGGATATTGTAATATGTTTAATTGAAAGTTTAAATTTGCAAGTAGATTTTCAGATTTAGCAAACTTGTAAGAAAAAAGCTACTTGCTAAAATTTGCAAGTGGTCAAAAAAGTTAAATTTGAGCCCTGAATGATAATTAAATCTGAAAACATTGAAACATTCATGAGTGGTGGCCAAGAACATAAACACTGATGTTTTTTGTTTCACTAAACACTGATGTTTTTTGTTTCATTCTACTGGACTGCAGTGTTTACGGAGGAATTTGTCACATTTATTTTGGTAAAAACTTCAGATGGAGCCGTGTTCTAGAGGTCACAATT
>NW_026460432.1:0-6005 GCF_021730395.1 Mercenaria mercenaria | reverse complement strand
AGGGCCCCCTGAAATAGTCAAAAGTGTACATTTTCACCTTGTGACGCACCTAGCTCAAAAAGTATTTAGTATAAATGGTTGAAAACCTGCATAAGTCGTAATCATGATATAAACGTGCACATCTCTAAATTTTTGGCTGGCTCAACCAACTATTTTTAAAGTTATGGCCCCTGAAATAGCACAAAAAATGCACTTTTTCAACTAATTATGCACTTTTTTTACCTAATTATGTGCCTAGCTCAAAAAGTATTAGATGTAAATTCAGGAAACCTTGCTAGAGTCTTTATCGTGATGTGACCTTGCACACATAGCATTCTTCTTGAGAATCTTAGCTTTTATTACAGAGTTATGGCCTTTGAAATAGCCAAAATAGTGGATTTTTTGTTTGTGATGCTCATAACTCAAAAAGTATATGGCCTAGAATAATGAATCCTTTTCATATCATGTTTGTTGAGGCTATACCCTCAAACTGAGACTGCAAACATTTGAATTATTGCCCCTTATTTGTGACAAATGTACCAGTAGGGGGCACACCCTGTGTCCTACAGACATATTATAGTTACTGTTTGCCTTGTTCTCGGTGCTTCCGAGGGATCTGCTTTCCAGATTTTATTTACCTCACAAAAGTGTGTGTTAAGTACTGTGTTGCGGCCGTAAAAAATGTCGCCCCGACTTCATCTCAGTAATGTTATATTTTCTGGTCCTTCGAAATCATTGTTTCATTTCATTTAGATTTGAAGATTGAATACTGCTTAAGCCGGTGTTAGTGGGCGTGGGCAGTGTTGTATTTTCCGTTACTGCTCATGAACAGATTCAGTCAAACCGAGTCTGCAATTTTCACTGTTTTCCTTGTTCTCGGGGCTTCCGAGGGATCTACTTTTCAGATTTTATTTACTTCCCAAAAGTGGGTGTTAAGTGGCCTTAAAAAGTTGCCCCGACTTCATCTCAGTGATGTTATATTTTCTGGTTCTTCGGTATCATTGATTTCAACTCATTTAGATTTGAAGATTAAATACTGCTTTAGCTCGTGCTGGGGGGGGGGGGGGGGGGGGGGGGGGGGGGGGGGCGTCGGCAGTGTTGCATTTTCCAGTACTGCTCATAAACAGACTCAATGAAACCTAGTCTACAATTTATACAGTCAGTTTGCCTTGTTCTCGGTGCTTCCGATGGATCTACTTTCCAGATTTTAATTACTTCACAACAGCGGGTGTTAAGTGCTGTTTGGCGGCCGTAAAAAGTCACCCGACTTCATCTCTGTGTTGTTATATTTTCTGGTCCTTCGGGATCATTGATTTCAACTCATTTAGATTTGAATATTGAATACTGCTGAAGACGGTGCTAGGGGGCGTGGGCAGTGTTGCATTTTCCATTACTGCTCATGAACAGATTCAATCAAACAGAGTCTGCAGTTTTCACCGTTTGCCTTGTTCTCGGTGCTTCCAAGGGTTTTGCTTTTCAGATTTTATTAAGTAATTTGGCTATATATTGCTAAATCATTACAACTGAAATTCAAATTTAACGAAATTTTCATAGTTTGAAGTGGCAGTTATAGTATGCTTTGTATGAAAAATTTGCTAGTCAGGTTTACTAAATAATGAATAGAAATAATAACTGTACGTCCATGTTTACGTGAACGCGTATACTTAAGTGCACCTATAATTACAAATGCACGATAAAATTTACGTGTGCACGCATATTTGTATGAACTCGCGTTTATATACGAGCTCCCAGAATTACAGACCCAAGCGTAAAATTATACGTCCACGTATATATTTACGTGTACACTTGTGAATATATAAATACAAGCGTATATATACAAGCATCGAGAATTACACCTGTACGCGTAAAATTACAACTTCACGTATATATTTACACACACACTTGTAAATATAAAGGTGCACTTGTATATTTAAGTGCTACTATAGTGTGCGTGCACGCATAAATATATACGTCCAAGTGTATATTTTTATGCGTACACGCTTAAATATGTAGGTGAACGCATACATGCACATACACGCGTAAATTTATTTCACGTGTAATAACAAATGCACGTGTATATACACGCGCATGTCCAATTAAGGGTGCATCTATATATTTACCCGTGCATATATAAAAATATACAGATAGACGTATATATTTACACGCATATTTTTTATATGTGCACGTATATTTTGGAATGTGCGCGCACGCAAAGCAGACTTTCCATCCAAATGGTACACCATACTATTTACGTCCAAAAACCATGATTGGTTTTATGAAATAGGTATAGTGACTGTCAGAAGAAAAGTTAACGCTTGCGCCTAGGCTCACGAAACTTGAAAGGGAGGTTGGTCATGACTAGCAGATGACCTCTATCGAGTTTTTGGTCAGTAGATCAAAGGGCGAGGTCGCATTGACCAGGCATAGTTAAACCGTTTCAGACGATAACTTGAGAACATTTGGGCCTAGGATCATGAAACTTAATAGGAGTGTTGATCATGACCAACAAATGACCGCTATGAGTTTAATGTCAGTAGGTTGAAGGTCACACGTCTTCTATAGAAAAGACTTTTCCTCGACAAAGTAACTTTGCATTATATGCCTTTCACAAACTTCTATGAACTGCAAAATATTTTAAAATATCACAAATTTTATTATGATATTAGTGATGTAGAGCCTTAGGGCTTAACAACATTAGAAACCTTCATTCAACTATGACATGTTCTGATAACACTGTGACACGTGTAACAAGCTTGTTAAGTCTGCCTTGCTCCTTTTAAATGTCAGTGGTACACATTCTTAGCTTCACAGTATATTACATGTAGATGTGTTACGAGGTTATTTCACAAACTGGTCTAGGTTCCATAATTAATTTAATGGTTACTTTGCAAAGATCCAACGTGCACTAACTCCAGGAAACCTAAAATGAATGATTCCGAGTGACGGCGTGCAGATATCAGTTTGTTCAAACATAATTGTAATTTCAATATTGATATTATGACATATACTTTTGTATTCTCAAGCAAATCAAGGTAGTTACTGTACCCACATATTGAATCGTACAAGTAATGTATACCTACCGGTGGCACTGTATCAATCAATTGTATCAATCAAGGATGCAGAAGTAATGGAAACTCTGGAAAATAAAGTCCTTACACTTGTTTCTGTTGAATTTATTGCAATATTAGAGTTGATATGAAAACACGTTTTCTATTGTTTTATATACATGTACATATGTTTGTGATTTTACTATTGATTTTTTTTGGAATAGTTTGAACAATCTATATAATTAGTTACTTGGCATGCATAAAATGCATAAAATGCATTACAGCTATTCCTTAAACTAAGGTACTTTGATATATACAGAGAACAAAGAGAAATCGTACAATACTTCTTTCTACTCGTGCCCGGTCAACGAATCTGCAATCTATTGAGGTTTAGTCAAATATGTCTACAGATACCTTCGGAGAAATGGTCTCTGTACGAAGGTAAATTTACATTAATAATTGCTAAAACGGGGAGAGAAAATATTGGCATTTACATGCAGGTTTTATAGTCGTTACCTTTACACGTAGTTGGTCTTATCACAGGTTTGATTGTATTTTGTGAAATATATAACCTGACATAACACGTTGATGTGTCGATCATAGGTCTCCAACTCTAAGGTATAACATGAAAGGGTTATACGTGCATGTCCTTATCGTAACTGTGCTATTTATCGAATTTTTTTTAAATGACCTAGCTTAAATACTTACAAATATTGACCAGTCGCATTTTGGGAATCAAGTGTACTTGACTACTTAAGGTAGTGGACACGTAATAGTAATCTCTAAAAAAATGCATTAACTTGATTCAGTCTTAAAGTTAACATTGTTTCGCACTGTGTTGCAATTTTTAAACAACTTTTACTGTGTGTTTGTTTGTTGTTTTTTCTTTTCTTTTAATTTTGTATAATGTATAATGTATGATGTCCCCAAGCTCAAACAGAGACAAATTTCAAATTAATAACCACTGTACATAACGTTGGCAGAGACTTTCTTTTGCCAAATATTTCAATAAAAAAGATAAAAAAGTACATGTATTAGTAAACAATTTTAAAGCACAAAATGAAACTGTCAAGAACATGATTTCAATGGAACCTCAAATCAAAGAATTTAATCGGACAGAAATTTAAGCTTCAGCACTGAAAATTATGGCAGAGTCCTGTGAGATCGTTTTAACTTTTGCTCTCTACATTCAAGAATAACCATGGGGCAGAAGTAAAACATACCTGCATTTCTTCCAAAATAAGTATTTACTAAAGAGTAAAGGTAAAATAAAGAACTTCTACCGCATGTTACTCAGTATTTTCAATGATTTAACCCTGCACCTCTCTGTATCAGAGGTAAAATTCACTTTAAACAGCAAGAAATGGCCTATCAAATGAAAAAAGTTTCACTTTTGTACAATAAATCAATAATAAGTCTTGAAAAAACAGTTAAACTTACTAGAAACAAAAAAAAAAATAAAGATAAAAGTTTGGTCCTAATGGGGCTTGAACCTACGCTTTCCTGGGAAATTAGTCAGAGTAGATTTATGGTATAGGAACTGAATACTCTTCAAAAGTAGGATCCAGTACCTTAATTTTTAACTTACCACTTATGATAACCTCATTGGCCATCATATTATAGGTGCGTGTTACAATAAGATTGACATCCTGGTATGCATTCGTCAACATCACAGAGGTTGTAGTTAAATGCTATTTGAAAACATATTTATTTAAGTCAAGGTCAGGTCAGAGATCTGAAAGTGATTTTTACATTTTCTAGTACGTGTGCAGAGAGCTCATCTTTTAGAGTTTTATTGCACTGCCTTGACTTTTGAGGCATACACCTTATTTATGGGACATACTGCCATGACTTCGTGGAAAAAGTGGAAAAATTCTTAGTAGTAAGTGAAAACTATGATGGAAATGTTTAATGGCTCATAATGTCTTTGTTTATAATGTGGCTGTCACATATGTTTTTGTTATTCACATTATAAGTGCAAGACAGGGTTTTTCCAAACCCGAGGGACAACGCGAGGTTTTTTCCACGTTTTTCCGAGGGTTGGAAAACACTTGCCTTACTCAGGCAGACATGTAAGATCATTTTTCTTGCCTGTCTTTTATTTCATTGCAACATTTTCACAGCTATTGTAAAATAAAAAACAACTAAGACACGTTACTATGACGTCAAATCATTACGTCAATATCCACACATGTAGTCTAAGATTTCGCACATCCTTAGCGTGAGTAAGCAAAACACTGAAGTACTGAAGGGTCGATTTTGTTGTGGGAGGGAAATTTTAGGTTAGAACCCCGCTACCAACCGGACTGTTAATGATTATGGTCTAGTTCTGTTCCTTTCCTTATACGATGGCTAGGAAAATTGATGGACCCGTACTACTGTACCTCCTATTTTGAAGAGTATTCAATTCCTGCCAGAAACCTACTTTAACTAAGTTTTCAGGAGGACGTAGATTCAAGCCCAACTAGGACCAAACGTTTTATTATTATTATTATTATTATTTGTTTTATCTAGTAAGATAAACTGTTGTTGTTTTTTTTCAAGACTTATTATTGATTTGTTGTACAAAAGCGGATTTTTTTTTTACATTTGATTAGCCATTTCTTGCTGTTTAAAGTGAATTTAACCTCTGATGCAGAGATGTGAAGGTTTATACATCTTTGAAAATACTGAGTTACATGTGGTAAATGTTTTTTATTTTGCATTTATTCTTTAGTTTACATAATGTGGAAGAAATATAGGTAGGTTTTACTTCTGTCCTGTAGTTATTTTTGAATGCAGAGAGCAAGGCCATAATTTTTCAGTGTAGGAGCGTAATTTCTATCCGATTGAATCCTTTTACTGGAGGCTCCCCAGAAAAAATGTTATCGATAGTTGTTACGCAATACTTTAGTTTATACATAATTTATTTTAGGTCGATTGTGAAGGAAGTTGTACAACTTATATTAATCACTCTCGACACCTTATTCCTGATGGAAT
>NW_026460431.1:0-4938 GCF_021730395.1 Mercenaria mercenaria | reverse complement strand
GATCACAGGGCTACAGACTGGTTGAAAATTCCACGGTGTATATTTCTATGTAAATGTCTCCCATTGGTCTTATATGTTTTATTAACAGTGGTCTAGTGGTAACACTGTCTGCCTACGAAACCAGGGGTCGCGAGTTCGAGCCCAGCTTCTCCAACTAAAAGCAAATCACAGAGCTATTGACTGGTTAAAAATTCCGCGGTGTATATTTCCATGTAAAAATGTCTCCCATTGGTCTTATATGGTTTATTAACAGTGGTACAGTGGTAACACTGTCTGACTACAAAACCAGGGGTCGTGAGTTCGAGCCCCTGCTTCTTCAGCTAAAGATTACTAACACTGGGATAAGTGCTTTACACCTGCCACGCTAAAAAACCAGGGAAGCTTCTGGAATTTGAGCGTCTTCTGTATCATGCGCTAACATTACTAACAGTCTTCTGGAGGAGTCGTCCATATGGGTTACCGGTGGCGACTATAAACAAGCTTACGAGCAATCAAACCGACACAATTGTAGGTTATTGGCAACCTTTCAGATTTGATTGTGGAGGAAGAACCTAGATGCTCCTTCGTGCATCACGAGCGGGCACCTGGTAACATCCACTGACCTTCCGTAAGCCAGCTGGATGGCTTCCTCAAGGTGTTGACTGTGTTTGCAAACTGTCTAATTTCATAAATTAAAATTCTAATCCATGATTATTGACTAAAATTAGTTGGGTAAATGCATTTTTGATGATAAATATGTATGTTCTACCAATGGAGCATTTTCAAGAGCACTGCCAGACTATGGGCAACTGGAAGGACCTCCGTGACCGAGTGGTTACGGCTGCTGACTTCAAATCACTTGCCCCTCACTGATGTGGGTTCGACCCTGTCTCGGGGCGTTGAATTGTTCATATAAGTCATCCAGCTGACTTACAGAAAGTCGGTGGTTCTACCCAGGTGTCGCACATGGGGTCTTCCTCCGCCATCCAAATGACAGGATATTGATCTGAAGCATGCAAAAAGGCCAAGTCTTGCTAAACGAACACTCAGAGCAAAGAAGGTGTTAAACGGCATTTTCTTTAAAAATTGTGGGCTAATCATGCAAATTGCTGTTCCAAAATGTAGGGGTGTGTCTGGTAGCTTCTATAAAAATGTGGTTTTGAAAAAAATAGGAAAAAAATGAGAAAAGTGCGCCAAAAACCGGTCTCCAGCATGTCCATTTGTTATATGACAATGCTGCAGCCCATACATCCTCAACTGTAGTACAGATTTTGAAGTCTGAAAAGGTCAATGTATTGTTGCACCCTCCTTACAGCCCAAACCTGGCCCCGTGCGATTTTTTCCTCTTTCCAAAATTGAAAAACAACACATGGTAGGAGATATAGGTCCAAAAAGTGCACTGGGGTCTACAGTTCACTAGTTTCTTATAGGTGTACCCACAGATGAGTATGAAAACTGTTTCAAGATTGAACCGATGTGTTCTGACTAAAGGGGAATATTTCGAAGGTAACTAGACAAAAAATTATCAACTTTTAATTAATATCTCGGAGAAAACCTGTCATTTTCAAAACATTTGGAACACCCCTCGTATTTTAAGGAACGAAAGCAGAGGCACAAAAAGTTTTAGGATGAATTGTAATCTCTAGAAATTTCCATCTCTAGAAATGTTAACAATTATTGGAATTACAAAAGGCAAACTAAATTTAATGACCTAGTAAGTAAAGACAAATGTGGAATATGTTTAAAGTACTGAAATTGAAAATTTCGAGAGTTACAAAGTACAAACTATGCATCAGTTAGATCTGGTTTACAAATATGTCTGTCATGAAAACATATTTTAAAAATTGTTGTAATTATTTCTTTTACACCCATCAGCTTCAACTAAACGTTATAAATAGTTAATGTATGTGCTTAAACATGTCCTTGTGCAACTATATTAGATATTTCAACAATTACACTTACTCCACCACAGTTAGAATGTCAATTTTTAGAAGATGTAGTGTCTCTCTGAATTTCAGTTATATTCCTCAAAATTGCATAAAAGATGGCCGACAATACTCATGTTTCCCTCCAAAAATATTTACAGCTGTACATTTGAAACAATAACTGTAACTTCAACTGTAAAAACGCTTACAGCTTTTTTTGAGACTTGAATAGTTTTTACACAAATTGCAACTGAAAAACTAATAATAAAATACATGTCTTTTGCAGATGCAGACTAAAACAGGTGCTATTTTCGTAATTGAGTAAGCGGGCATAATTTTATCTTTGCCGATATTTATCCGAGCTGAGAGAAAAAAATTGATACTGAAGCGTCTTTATACCGAATCCGCTTCAAGTCGGATTGCAAACATGCACTTGAATTTGTAACTATTATAATGCAACTTTATACTATTTACATGTCAAGGGGGGTACGTGCTCACTCAGCGAATGGTATACAGTCAAATATGCTCGAGTCTATTGAGATACCACTTGAATTAGTAGATCACTTTTTCATTTCCCATTTGTGTTAATAGAAACAAGTTATGTTGTATTAAGAGACCAGTTGTGTTAAGAGACCACTCTCTGTCCTTCCGTTGGGTGTTCTCTTAATGCAAGTTGTACTGAACATTTGATTTTGCATATTATCTTAATTTGGCACTTTTAATCTACAGTTGAAATTTGTTCTCTCGAACTCGACTGATTCGAACCTACCCTTTGCTCAAACTCAAGCCAAGTCCCGGCAAATTACCTATAAAACTAGAAGATGCTTTTGCAAAAAAGCGCATGTCTCCCCCAATGCAAAGTGGTATAAGCAGAAGGAGTCAATAGGAGTCAGGAGCGAAAGTCAAAGAGACACTGATGGTTGGCTGCAATAGGGATCATCTACTTGGCATATCCAGTGATCCTAATAAGTTTCAACACTCTTGGCCTAGTGGTTCTCAAGTCACTGTTAAGGCTCCTGTGACCTTGACCTTTGATCAAGTGACCCCAAAATAAATAGGGGTCATCTACTCTGCATGTCCAATCATCCTATTAAGTTTCAACATTCTAGGTCAAGTGGTTCTCAAGTTATTTTCCAGAAATGATTTCACATGACCAGGTCCCTGTGACATTGACCTTTAATAGACTGACCCAAAAATCAATAGCGGTCATCTACTCTGCATGTTCAATTATCCTATGAGGTTTCAAGATTCTAGATCAAGAGGTTCTCAAGTCATTGATCGGAAATTGTTATCAATGTTCAGGCCCCTGTGACCTTGACCTTTAACAGAGTGACCCCAAAATCGATAGGGGTCATGTACTCTGCATGAGCAATCATCCTATGAAGTTGCAACATTCTGGGTTGAGTGGTTCTCAAGTTACTGATCGGAAATTGTTTTCCATGTTCAGGCTCCTGTGACCTTGACCTTTAATAGAGTGACCCCAAAAATAATTGGGGTCATTTACTCCGTATGTCCAATCATCCTATGAAGTTTTAACATTCTGGGTCAAGAGGTTCTCAAGTTATTGATCAGAAGCGGTTTTCCATGTTCAGGCCCCTGTGACCTTGACCTTTAACAGAGTGACCCCAAAAATAATAGGGGTCATCTACTCTACATGACCAATCATCCTATGAAGTTTCAACATTCTGGGTCAAGTGGTACTCAAGTTATTGATTGGAAATGGTTTTCAATTTTCAGACCCCTGTGACCTTGATCTTTGACAGAGTGACCCCAAAAACAATAGGGGTCATCTACTCTTCATGACCAATCATCCTATTAAGTTTCAACATTCTGGGTCAAGTGGTTCTCTAGTTATTGATCGGAAATGGTTTTCAATGTTCAGGCCCCTGTGACCTTGACCTTTGACGGAGTAACCCCAAAATCAACAGAGATCATATACTCTTCATGACCAATCATCCTATTAAGTTTCAACATTCTGGGTCAAGTGGTTCTCTAGTCATTGATCGGAAATTGTTTTCAATGTTCAGGCCCCTGTGACCTTGACCTTTGACGGAGTGACCCCAAAATCAAAAGAGGTCATCTACTCTTCATGACCAATCATCCTATTAAGTTTCAACATTCTGGGTCAAGTGGTTCTCTAGTTATTGATCGGAAATGGTTTTCAATGTTCAGGCCCCTGTGACCTTGACCTTTGACAGAGTGACCCCAAAAACAATAGGGGTCGTCTACTCCAGCAGCCCTACAACCCTATAAAGTTTGAAGGTTCAAGGTCAAATGGTTCTCCAGTTATTGCTCGGAAATGAAGTGTGACGTACGGACGGACGGACGGACAGACGGAAGGACGGACGGACAGACGGACGGACGGACAGGGCAAAAACAATATGTCTTCTGGGGGAGACATAATGAACATTGTTCAATGGTTCGAACTGCCGATAACTCGAACAAATTTTATCTGTCCTGCCGTCGAAGTCGACAGAACGAAGTTCGGCTGTATGTTTTTTAACAAGATAAAGTGTATGCAATGGACATGAGTGGAAGTTTTACAATCATAATAAATGACTTAGTACCAGCTCTGATAGTGATAATAACTTAAACAAATTCTGTCAAATTGCTGTTGATGACAATATTTGTCAATCTTTTCAGACGGAGAAAATGTCGCATTTATAGTTTAGCAGTTTGCAAACTAACCGCACTGTATTTAATCGAAAGATCGAAATATTTGAAAGTGTTGAATACGTCATACATTACGATTGGTGATTTTATTCATACAGGCCAAGTACACGATGACGTAAATTATACGAAAATAGTTGATGTGATAAATAACAAGATTTAGCTTACCAAAAGGTTCCTTCTAGCACATATAAAATATTCTTTTTAAGGGATATTGTTTTAGCATAATGTTACAAATGTTTAATAATGCAATGAGAAAAATATGTTTTGTCATTTTTTGTGCAAACTTAATTAGATCTATTTTAGAACTAATCTAAGTATTAACAGTTTTATCATAACCCAAAGCTGTTTTTTTAATGTAAGT
>NW_026460430.1:0-4166 GCF_021730395.1 Mercenaria mercenaria | reverse complement strand
AATCAGTTAAAAGACGATACAGTTACATTCCTTACAGAAATCCTACTAAGTATAATTATGCGGGTTTTTTTTTATTCCATATCTCTTTAACAAGTACCTGGGAATTATATTAAGCTAAGGATGATAACGATAAAATATCCTTGATAGAATCGGAAGGTCTTTTCACCCCAAGACACCCAAAGACACCCCAAAACACCCCAAGACACCTAGAATATTAATTTATTTGTTTCATTTATTAAAAAAAATATATCTTAAAGACATGCTAATACAGACTGTAACAGTTAAGATAACCTTAGAGTAGATTTTTTTCAAGGAAATACATCTAAGAACATCAGCTGAAATGAGCTTGTTATTAATGTGAAAGGGAGGTAAAGCCAACATTACTATGTTAATTACGGTTATTAATAAAACCCAGACCGGCCGGGCCGGGTTTTATTAATAACCGTTAATTACATATCTATTTATTTCCCTTGGATATAGTCATTCTGCAGATCCCGGACACCCTTACAGTAAAACATTTTTATTTTTTACTCAAATTTACAAACATATTTTAAAAACACAAATAACTTCTGAATGAAAGGGAAATAACTGGATCTCCTTTAGACTTTATCATAGTTAAGCTTTTTGGATTATTCCCCTTGAATTTTTTTTTTCTAAAGTTATCTTTTTTATGATTCAGAAAAAAAGAAAACTATCACCTAAAACATTAAAATATGTTATTATTTTGACATTTTGATACTAAACAATAGGATAATTACTATTTTTTTAGGTGTCTTGGGGTGTCTTTGGGTGTTTTGGGGTGTCTTGGGGTGAAAAGACCCTCCCTAATAGAATTAAATTACACATAACCTAATTAAGAAAAGCGAAAACAACACATCGAAAATCATTTCCTATAACTATGAGGCGAAGAGGAGCCGGCATAGCTGCAATAAAAAACAAAAATTTAGCACAGGTTTGTATTTCTACAAGTCCTTTTTTGTTTTTATCAAGGTACTAATTGTTTAAAGGTAACATTCCCCATTCATTAATTCGGACGCATCAGTTCGGACATAGATCGTTTGCTTGTTTATTGTTGTTTTATTTGTGTATTAGATGGTACCAAAGAGAGATAGAATAAAACTATTTAAAGCCATGACTTTGTGCAGAGTAATATCAGGTTATAGGAGAGATCATCATGACATCTCGCATAAACATCTACTTCTACCAGTTAACGGCCTCCGTCAATAAGTTGACTATTCTACCATGTTTAGGGTGTGCGCAAAAGATAAAAAGTCCAAAAGTTAAAACAACACTTCATTAACACTTGTGCTTTACAAATTTACAGTGTCTTAATTTAATTTAATTCATCTATTAACATCTATCTTGGGAGGAGTAGAATATAGTTTTTATG
This sequence comes from Mercenaria mercenaria, assembly GCF_021730395.1. Classification (NCBI taxonomy): domain Eukaryota; kingdom Metazoa; phylum Mollusca; class Bivalvia; order Venerida; family Veneridae; genus Mercenaria; species Mercenaria mercenaria. Next base: position 2,776 of record NW_026460430.1, on the reverse strand, counting down.
ATGTAGTTCAAGGGGCTTATTCTAGCTAAAGGGCTATGGAGTGTCCCCAGAAGACAAAAAAAAAAACCTGATATCTTTAAAACATTTCCTACAGTTTTCACATATTAATATGCTCATTTGTCTGTGTACCATCTGTACAGGATGATAGAAGAGTTGGGGCGATATCAGCAGTGAATCGTGATATTTGATTTAAGTTTAACGAATAATTACAATACAGTATCGCAATGCAATGCTCAGGTATCTTTGCAGGTAGTCCACATGATAGGGCGTTTCAGGACAGTGTGATAACCTTTTACTGTCACTGTCCCGTCACGTCCAAGCTTATTCTGCACATTTCTGTTAGGAAATCCCCAATAGAAATCTGTTGGGAACATTTTCTGGTACATGTACAAAGTTTTTGACAATGTAATGATTACATCTCAGATAATGAATTTATGTTGATATTAAAACATTTTATGGATGTATATTTTGTGTTTTGTTTCTGCAATTTAATATTATGGGTAGTCTGATGTGTACTAAAATGGTGTCAGCTAGGGTAGATATCTCCTCACACCTGTCACTTCATATTTTTGAAGATTTAAGTCTCATATTTCAAAATATGAGTTATATTCAACTCATTTGAACTTTCTACATGTATATTAATGTCTAATTTATGAGAGCAAGTAAGTCTGACCAGTATATTATGACTTTTTTTGGAGCTTTTAATGTCTTCGTTTTCCTAACAGTAAATTGCAGATATAGATAAGGCTTAGAGGGATGACAACTAAAAAATACCAGAATGATCATTAAACAAGTCATAAGCCAAATGAGTAAGGCTATGCTGCAGGACTATACTCGATCACATATTCCAAAAGTTTACCATTTTATTGATATTTGAAGTTTATTCAGTCAAAATCTAGTCACTGTCAGAGATCTATGTAATATGGAATAAACATAAGATTTGTCGTCATAACTGATTAAGGCTAAAGTTTGAAAACTCAGTTCAAAACTGCATTCATTCTGTTATGTGTAAGTATAGTGATACTGTATTGCGATACAACCAAAGTATCACGATAATTGATATATATTCAGCGGCGATACCCAACTCTAGATGGTAGCATTCTGGACGAAGATATAATATGTACTATATGCACCTTAAGTTTAGACTGGAGGTCCTTTGAACACAACATCATAGAAATTATGCTAGGCTTATTATGTATTATAAAATTTACAATTTAACTTAGTCACAACACAACTTCTGCTTATCTCAAACCTCCTGTCAGGATTACCTACTTAATGCACCCAGTTGTCTCTGCCATGCAGTTTCCTGTTCACACATTCAGCTTATTTCAAGTTCTCTTTTTTTTTTCAAAATGCCACAGTAGTCTGAAATGGTCTGTCTCATCACATTGCTGTCATGCCTACTTTGGTAGGCACTGTATTAAGTCAGCAAGGAATGTTTTAAATAAGTTAACTTTCTCTTATTTCTGTCTTTAAATTTTACATGCAGCATTCTATCTCAGTGATTTTTTTTTCGGGTCGGGAACTGGAAAAATTGTGAAAATTAGCAATTGTGAATTTTAATACGCCCTTCTCTGAAAGAGCGGGACATATGTGAATACTGTAGTGGCAGGCGGTCGGATTCCAAAGCATGTCTGCTTTCTAAGTAGAACAGTTTTCATCAACAGGTCTTCATCAAACTTGCTGACAATGTTTGTGGGCATAATATCTCAGCCAAGTTCAATTACCAATCAAATCGCCCCAGGCACACATGGGTTTTGGCCCTTGAATTACTCGAAAAACTACGAATTTAGCCTTGTCCACCCTTTTAGTCAAATAGTTTTCATCCGATCTTCACCAAACTTGCTGACAATGTTTGTGGGCATAATATCTCAGCCAAGTTCAATAACCAGCCAAATCACCCCAATCACTCCTGGATTATGGCCCTTGAATGAGGCCAAGTTCAGTGACGGGCATATTTTGTGAAGTCTGGCGCTCTTGTTTCCCCTTAATTGTGAATTTTTTTTAATACTTCGTGAATCAAAAGGTTTAATGATTGAATGTGAATATATGGGTGTAAAAAGATAGGCTTCTAAAATTTGCGAACATATATTTATTCCAAAACAAATCAGGACACCATTTAAATGATTTGTACCCTATTTGTACCTAAACGTACTATGACTTAACATTTCATACCCAAATGCACAATGAATTAACGTTCAAGGGTCAATAATATAGGGTGATGAACATAACAAATCTTGATTTCCTCGCAAAAGTTGATAACAAAGTTCTTCAACGCCTTCCAGATTTTAGCCATATCCTGCGAGCAGCTGAAAATCTCGCCCTCTTGGGAATCCCATTATATCATATCCTTATCAAAGTAATGTTATTTCCCAGTGCACATGTGTGATACAATTACTATCAGTAGACAATGCAAACATAGCACCCTCCGTGAAATAATGCCTTTTTTATGTTCCTGTGAATAAACTTGAAACTTGGAGCTTTTTTTATGTTTTTCTATTATTTTTAGAGGTTTTCACACCAATTGTGATTGGGTCCAGTGGATCCAATTTGAAAATTGCACACAAGCATGCTTTCCGGTGACAGTAATGATAGATATAAAGAAACACTTGGGATTATATAAACTAGTATAATTGTTTCCTATGGTATCAGTGACAGTCACAGGTGCTTTGTGCATTGCCAGGTCTGAAAACATTATTCCATCCTACCCCACCCCTATAAACCCCTCTGCAACCTGCTAGTGTTTACTGAATCGTCAGCAGTTGCCAATCCAGTC